>NC_053026.1:212950787-213100936 GCF_003073215.2 Triticum urartu
TTGATGAATCTATGGCTAGTAAAATAGTTTATAAACCATAGAGAAGTTTGAATACAGTAGGTTTAACACCAATATAAATAAAAAATGAGTTCATTACAGTACCTTGAAGCAGTGTTTTGTTTTCTTTCGCTAACGGAGCTTATGAGTTTTCTGTTAAGTTTTGTGTTGTGAAGTTTTCAAGTTTTGGGTAAGGATTCGATGGACTATGGAATAAGGAGTGGCAAGAGCCTAAGCTTGGGGATGCCCAAGGCACCCCAAGGTAATATTCAAGGACAACCAAGAGCCTAAGCTTGGGGATGCCCCGGAAGGCATCCCCTTTTTCGTCTTCGTTCATCAGTAACTTTACTTGGAGCTATATTTTTATTCACCACATGATATGTGTTTTGCTTGGAGTGTCATTTTATTTTTTCAGGATTTGCTTTCTTTTATTTAGAACAATGTTTTGCATCTTTTATTTCAATAAAAGTGGCATTAATAGTCTTTACTATGCCTATGTTACAAGTGTACATGTTGCTGTTTGAAAACAGAAAGTTTACCGCTGTTGCAATAATTCACTAGAAAATTCAGAATGTGATAAAATGTTGAAACCTTTTGCATATTAAGCTCTGATAAATTTAATACAGTGGGAATTTTCTTTCATAATTTTTGGAGTTAGGGAAGTATGGATTTTGCAGCATTCTTTACAGACTATCCTCTTTAGGCAGATTGCTGTTATGTTTGCATATGTTTGCTTCTTTAATGATTCTATTTGAGGATAGGACTATTAAATATGCAGAGGCATTTAGTATGAAATGTTGAATAATAATTTTAGTGATTTTCTACAGTAGAGTATGATAAGGTTTTTGCAATGGTTTATACTAACTTATCTCATGAGTCCTTGTTGAGTTTTGTGTGGATGAAGCTTTTGAGATTTAGGGAGACCTTGATATGAGAGGAATTAAGGAGACACAAAAGCTCAAGCTTGGGGATGCCCAAGGCACCCCAAGATAATATTTCAAGAAGTCTCAAGTATCTAAGCTTGGGGATGCCCCGGTTGGCATCCCACCTTTCTTCTTCAACAACTATCGGTTAGTTTCAGTTGATCCTAAGTTTTTGCCTCTTCACATGATGTTTGCTATTCTTAGAATGCCATTTTCTTTTATTTTGCTTGCTGTTTGAATAAAATACCAAGATCTGAAATTATTAAATGTTAGAGAGTCTTCACATAGTTGCATAATTATTCAACTACTCATTGATCTTCACTTATATCTTTCGGAGTAGTTTGTCATTTGCTCTAGTGCTTCACTTATACCTTTTAGAGCATGGTGGTAGTTTTATTTTGAAGAAATAGATGAACTCTCATGCTTCACTTATATTATTTTGAGATTCTTAAATAGCATGGTAATTTGCTTAAAATCCTAATATGCTAGGTATACAAGATTAATAATAAAATTCTCTTATGAGTGTTTTGAATACTAAGAGAAGTTTGATGCTTGCTGATTGTTTTGAGATATGGAGGTAATAATATCAAAGTCGTGCTAGTTGAGTAGTTGTGAAATTGAGAAATGCTTGTGTTGAAGTTTGCAAATCCCTTAGCATGCACGTATGGTAAACGTTGTGTAACAAATTTGAAACACAAGGTGTTATTTGATTGTCCTCCTTATGAGTGGCGGTCGGGGACGAGCGATGGTCTTTTCCTACCAATCTATCCCCCTAGGAGCATGGGCGTAGTGCCGAGGTTTTTGATGACTTGTAGATTTTTGCAATAAGTATATGAGTTCTTTATGACTAATGTTGAGTCCATGGATTATACGCACTCTCACCCTTCCATCCTTGCTAGCCTCTTCGGTACCATGCATTGCCCTTTCTCACATTGAGAGTTGGCGCAAACTTCGTCGGTGCATCCAAACCCCGTGATATGATACGCTCTATCACACATAAACCTACTTTTATCTTCCTCAAAACAGCCACCATACCTACCTATTATGGCATTTCCATAGCCATTCCGAGATATTGCCATGCAACTTTCCACCATTCCGTTCATCATGACACATTCATCATTGTCATATTGCTAGCATGATCATGTAGTTGACATAGTATTTGTGGCAAAGCCATCGTTCATAATTCTTTCATACATGTCACTCATGATTCATTGCATATCCCAGTACACTGCCGGAGGCATTCATATAGAGTCATATCTTGTTCTAAGTATCGAGTTGTAATTCTTGAGTTGTAAATAAATAGAAGTGTGATGATCATCATTAATAGAGCATTGTCCCAAAATAAAAAAAAATAAAAAAAGGAAAGGCCAAATAAAAAAAGAAGGCCCAAAAAAGGGGGCAATGCTACTATTCCTTTTTTCCACACTTGTTCTTCAAAGTAGCACCATGTTCTTCATATAGAGAGTCTCTTGAGTTATCACTTTCATATACTAGTGGGAATTTTCATTATAGAACTTGGCTTGTATATTCTAACGATGGGCCTCCTCAAGTGCCCTAGGTCTTCGTGAGCAAGCAAGTTGGATGCACACCCACTAGTTTCTTTTGTTGAGCTTTCATACATTTATAGCTCTAGTGCATCCATTGCATGGCAATCCCTACTCCTCGCATTAACATCAATCGATGGGCATCTCCATAGCCCATTGATTAGCCTCGTTGATGTGAGACTTTCTCCTTTTTGTCTTCTCCACATAACCCCCCTCATTATATTCTATTCCACCCATAGTGCTATATCCATGGCTCGCGCTCATGTATTGCGTGAAAGTTTATGCGTTTGAGATTACTAAAGTATGAAACAATTGCTTGGCTTGTCATCGGGGTTGTGCATGATGAGAGCATTCTTGTGTGACGAAAATGGAACACGACTAAACTATATGATTTTGTAGGGATGAACTTTCTTTGGCCATGTTATTTTGAGAAGACATAATTGCTTAATTAGTATGCTTGAAGTATTATCATTTTTATGTCAATATGAACTTTTGTCTTGAATCTTTTGGATCTGAATATTCATACCACAATTAAGAAGAATCACATTGAAATTATGCCAACCAGCATTCCACATCAAAGTTATATTTTTTATCATTTACCTACTCGAGGACGAGCAGGAATTAAGCTTGGGGATGCTTGATACGTCTCCAACGTATCTATAATTTTGATTGCTCCATGCTATATTATCTACTGTTTTGGGCAATATTGGGCTTTATTATCCACTTTTATATTATTTTTGGGACTAACCTATTAACCGGAGGCCCAGACCAGATTTGCTGTTTTATGCCTATTTCAGTGTTTTGAAGAAAAGGAATATCAGACGGAGTTGAAACGGAACGAAATCAACTAGAGAAGTTATTTTTGCAACGAAAGCCACCCGATGGACTTGGACCCCATGTCAAGGAAGGAACGAGGAAGCCACGAGGGTGCGGGCACGCCCCCTGCGTCGTGGGGCCCTCGTGGCTCCCCTGACGTACTTCTTTCGCCTATATAACTCCACGTACCCTAAAACTTCCAGAACAGAGATTAGATCGGGAGTTCCGCCACCGCAAGCCTCTGTAGCCACCAAAAGTCAATCGGGACCCTGTTCCGGCACCCTTTCGGAGGGGGGATCCCTCACCGGTGGCCATCTTCATCATCCCGACGCTCTCCATGACGAGGAGGGAGTAGTTCACCCTCGGAGCTGAGGGTATGTACCAGTAGCTATGTGTTTGATCTCTCTCTCTCTCTCATGTTCTTGATTTGGCATGATCTTGATGTATCGCGAGCTTTGCTATTATAGTTGGATCTTATGTTTCTCCCCCCTCTTCTCTCTTGTAATGAATTGAGTTTCCCCTTTGAAGTTATCTTATCGGATTGAGTCTTTAAAGATTTGAGAACACTTGACGTATGTCTTGGTGATCAACTTGCGGGTTTCGTGACATTGGGAACCTATGCATAGGGGTTGGCACACGTTTTTGTCGTGATTCTCCGGTAGGAACTTTGGGGCACTCTTTGAGGTCCTTTGTGTTGGTTGAATAGATGAATCTGAGATTGTGTGACGCATATCGTATAATCATACCCACGGATACTTGAGGTGACATTGGAGTATCTAGGTGACATTAGGGTTTTGGTTGATTTGTGTCTTAAGGTGTTATTCTAGTATGAACTCTAGGGTTGTTTGTGACACTTATAGGAATAGCCCAACGGATTGATTGGAAAGAATAACTTTGAGGTGGTTCCTTACCCTACCATAATCTCTTCATTCATTCTCCGCTATTAGTGACTTTGGAGTGACTCTTTGTTGCATGTTGAGGGATAGTTATGTGATCCAATTATGTTTGTATTGTTGAGGGAACTTACACTAGCGAAAGTATGAACCCTAGGCCCTATTTCCTAGCATTGCAATACCGTTTACGCCCACTTTTATCATTCGTTACCTTGCTGTTTTTATATTATCAGATTACAAATACCTTTATCTACCATCCATATACCACTTGTATCACCATCTCTTCGCTGAACTAGTGCACCTATACAATATACCATTGTATTGGGTGTGTTGGGGACACAAGAGACTCTTTGTTATTTGGTTGCAGGGTTGCTTGAGAGAGACCATCTTCATCCTACGCCTCCTACGGATTGATAAACCTTAGGTCATCCACTTGAGGGAAATTTGCTACTGTCCTACAAACCTCTGCACTTGGAGGCCCAACAATGTCTGCAAGAAGAAGGTTGTGTAGTAGACATCAAAAGGCATGCTCAACATGTTGGAGGATGCAAGACAATATAATATATCTCAGATGTAAGAAAACATAACCCATTACGTTATCTTCCTTGTACAACATCAACTCTTTATAATGTCATATTTTAATGAGTGCTCACAATCATAAAAGATGTCCAAGATAGTATATTTATATGTGAAGACATCTCTTTCTTTATTACTTCCTATTAATTGCAACGATGGCCAAAACTATGTTTGTCAACTCTCAACAACTTTTATTCATCATTCTTTTTCTATGTGAGCTCATTACTCTCCATAAGGCTCACATGATCTCTTTGTTTCTTTTTATTTCTTTCTCTTTTCTTTTATTTCCTTAGGATCATGGCAAAATAATCAAGCCCTTGACTCAACACTAATCTTTATTATATAGCTCACAGACTCGATTACATCGAAGGATTTATAAAGCAAAACTCACAACTAGATCATACTAAGAACTTTTATTCTACTAGATCAAGATATTACCCAAAAGGATCGAACTAAGAAAAACGGTAAAGATAAAAGTGATGGTGATACGATACCGGGGCACTCCCCCAACCTTGGCAGTTGCCAAGTGGAGTGCCCATACCCAGGTGATTATGTCTCCTTTGTTGGTGAAGAAGGTGGAGTTGTTGATGATGGATAGTCGCACATCAAGCGTAGGAGGTCTTCCAACTTGCGGATAATGCCCTTGAGTGCGATGATATGCTCCTTTAACAAAATATTTTCACGTGTGAGATACTTATTTTGTATACGAGCTAACTCAATCATCTTGAAAGCTTTGATTTCTGTTGGGGTAAGAAGATTGTGATCCAGTTGAAGGGTGTCTTCTGTTGCCGGAACTTGGTACTCCATGGCCTTCTTGATCCCTTCATCCTTGTTGATCTCCATAGGTTCTTCTCTCTTCAGCTCTATCTTCATTAGCCAAGCATCGTTGCCCTCATGGTTGGAGGAGGAGGGAGACGACATAGTGCCTGGCCTTGACAACCCTGACAGAAAATAGCTCGAAACAAAGACATGAGATTTTTGCATGATACGAGAGTCAAAACCCGTGGGAGATTATTTAATAAATTTTTACTGACCAAAATACGTGTCGTGTACGAAAACGGAGTCCGGAGAGCACACGAGGTGCCCACGAGGTAGGGGGGCGCGCCCAGTAGGGTAGGGCATGCCCTCCACCCTCGTGGAGCCCTCGTGTCCTTCCCGGACTGCTACTTATTTTTCTATTTTTCTAAATATTCCAAAACAGAGAAATATTGCCTTAAAAACTGTTTTGGAGTCGGTTTACTTACCGTACCACATACCTATTCCTTTTCGGAGTCTGAAACGTTCCGGAAAGTGTCCCTTATGTATTCCTCCAGGGTTACGGTTTCAATAACATTGGTTTCAACATTTATGGGATTACCTGAGATATAGTGTTTGATTCTTTGACCGTTCACCACCTTCGGATTTGTGCCTTCGAAGTTGTTGATTTTTATGGCACCGGAACGATAGACCTCCTCGATAACGTAAGGACCTTCCCATTTAGAGAGAAGTTTTCCTGTAAAAAATCTTAAATGAGAGTTGTATAGCAATACATAATCACCTACATTAAACTCACGCTTTTGTATTCTTTTGTCATGCCATCTTTTAACTTTTTCTTTAAAAAACTTGGCATTTTCATAGGCTTGGGTTCTCCATTCATCAAGTGAGCTAATATCAAATAACCTCTTCTCACCAGCAAGTTTAAAATCATGATTGAGTTCTTCAATAGCCCAATAAGCCTTGTGTTCTAGTTCGAGAGGTAAGTGACATGCTTTTCCATAGACCAGTTTATACGGAGACATACCCATAGGATTTTTATATGCAGTTCTATAGGCCCATAATGCATCATCAAGTTTCTTGGACCAATTCTTTCTAGACCTATTGACAGTCTTTTGCAAAATTAATTTGAGTTCTCTATTACTCAATTCTACTTGACCACTAGACTGAGGGTGATAAGGAGATGCAATTCTATGATTAACATCATATTTAGCAAGCATTTTACGGAAAGCACCATGAATAAAACGTGAACCACCACCAGTCATTAAATATCTAGGGACTCCAAATCTTGGAAAAATAACTTCTTTAAGCATTTTAATAAAAGTGTTATGATCAGCACTACTAGTTGGAATAGCTTCTACCCACTTAGTAATGTAATCAAGAGCAACTAGAATATGTGTGTATCCATTAGAGGCAGGAAAAGGTCCCATATAATCAAAGCCCCAAACATCAAACGGTTCAATAACAAGTGAATAATTCATAGGCATTTCTTGACGTCTACTAATATTACCAATTCTTTGACATTCATCACAAGACAAGACAAACTTACAGGCATCCTTGAAGAGAGTAGGCCAAGAAAAACCAGATTGCAATACCTTATGTGCAGTTCTATCTCCAGCGTGGTGTCCTCCATAAGACTCGGAATGACACTTGCGTAGGATCTGTTCCTGTTCATGCTCAGGTACACAACGTCTAATAACACCATCTACTCCTTCTTTATAAAGATGTGGGTCATCCCAAAAGTAATGTCTCAAATCATAGAAGAACTTTTTCTTTTGCTGGTATGTGAAGCTAGGTGGTATAAACTTGGCAACAATATGCCCCAAGACAATACCTTCATTAACCATAAAGTGGCACTTTTCCCAATTCAAGACAAGATTAGTTTCTTCACATCTCTGCAAAACTCGATCAAGGTTGCTCAAGCAATCATCAAAAGAAGATCCATAGACGGAAAAGTTGTCCATGAAAACCTCACAAATCTTTTCACAAAAGTCAGAGAATATAGCCATCATGCATCTTTGAAAGGTAGCAGGTGCATTACATAAACCAAAAGGCATACATCTATAAGCAAAAGTACCAAAAGGGCATGTAAAAGTAGTCTTTGATTGATCTTTGGCTCACACAGGTATTTGAGAGAAACCAGAATAACCATCTAGAAAGCAAAAATGTGTATGTTTAGATAATCTTTCTAGCATTTGATCGATAAAAGGTAAGGGGTAGTGATCCTTTTTAGTAGCCTTATTTAATTTGCGGAAATCAATTACCATCCTATAACCTGTAATAATTCTTTGAGGGATCAATTCATCTTTATCATGAGGAACAACGGTAATACCTCCCTTCTTAGGGACACAATGGACATGGCTTACCCACTGACTATCAGCAACGGGATAGATTATACCTGCCTCAAGGAGCTTTAGTATTTCCTTTCTTACCACTTCTTTCATTTTAGGATTCAGCCGGCGTTGATGATCACGAACTGGTTTAGCATCTTCTTCCAAATTAATTTTATGTTGACATAGAGTGGTACTAATGCCCTTAAGATCATCAAGAGTATACCCAATAGCAGCATGGTGCTTCTTCAGAGTTTTCAATAATCTCTCTTCCTCATGCTCTGAAAGGTTAGCACTAATAATAACATGATATATCCTTTTCTCATCAAGATAAGCATATTTAAGAGTATCAGGTAACGGTTTAAGCTCAAACACGGGATCACCTTTGGGTGGAGGAGGATCCCCTAGGATTTCAACAGGTAAATTGTTTTTCAGAATAGGTTCTTGTTTAAAGAATACTTCATCTAATTCCCTTCTTTCATTCATAAACATGTCATTTTCATGGTCTAATAAATATTGTTCTAAAGGATCACTAGGAGGCACGGCAATAGAAGCAGGACCAATAATTTCATCCTTACTAGGTAATTCTTCTTCATGGTGTTGTCTACTAAATTTAGAGAAATTAAATTCATGAGTCATATCATCTAAACCGATAGTAACAACATCTCTTTTGCAATCTATGGTAGCATTAACAGTGTTCAAGAAGGGTCTACAAAATATAATGGGACAAAGCTATCTTGTGGGGAACCAAGAACAAGAAAATCAGCAGGATATTTAGTTTTCCCACACAAGACTTCAACATCTCTAACAATTCCCATTGGTGAAATACTATCTCTATTGGCAAGTTTAATTGTAACATCAATATCTTCCATCTCAGCAGGTGCAATATCATGCATAACTTCTTTGTATAAGGAATAAGGTATTGCACTAGCACTAGCACCCATATCACATAAGCCATGATAACAATGATATCCTATTTTAACAGAAATAACAGGCATGCCTACCACAGGTCTAGGTTTGTCTTTAGCGCACAGTTTAGCAATTCTAGCAGTTTCATCACAAAAATAAATAACATGCCCATCAATATTATCAGACAAGAGATCTTTAACAATAGCAATATTAGGTTTAACTTTAACTTGCTCAGGAGGTGTATATGTTTTAATATTGCTCTTACGAACTACAGTTGAAGCTTTAGCATGATCCTTTATCCTAATAGGGAAAGGTGGTTTCTCAACATAAGAAGTAGGAGCAATAGGATCATTATAAGTGACAATCTTTTCTTCAACTTTAATAGGTGCAGCTACTTGTACTTCTATGGGAGGATGATATTTAAACCACTTCTCCTTGGGGAGATCAACATAAGTAGCAAAAGATTCACACAAAGAAGCTACTATCTCAGAGTCAAGTCCATATTTAGTGCTAAATTTACGAAAAATATCGGTATCCATAAAAGATTTAACACAATCAAAAATAGGTGTTATACCTGACTCCTTACCTTTGTCGAGGTCCCAATCTTCAGAGTTGCGTTTAATTCTTTCCAATAAATCCCATTTGAATTCAATAGTCTTCATCATAAAAGAGCCAGCACAAGAAGTATCAAGCATGGTGCGATTGTTATCAGAAAGCCGAGCATAGAAATTTTGAATAATCATTTTTCTCGAGAGCTCATGATTGGGGCATGAATATAACATTGATTTAAGCCTCCCCCAAGCTTGAGCGACGCTTTCTCCTTCGCAAGGCCAAAAATTATATATGTAATTGCGATCATGATGAACAAGATGCATAGGATAAAACTTCTGATGAAATTCCAATTTCAATCATTTGTAATTCCAAGACCCCATATCATCACATAGCCTATACCATGTCGATGCGTCTCCCTTCAAAGATAAAGGTAAGACCTTCTTCTTAACAACATCTCCGGGTACACCTGCAAGCTTAAATAATCCGCAAACTTCATCCACATATATTAGATGCTCATCAGGATGTTTTGTTCCATCTCCTAAAAAGGGATTAGCTAGCAGTTTTTCTATCATAACCGAAGTAATTTCAAAGAAGACATTTTCGTTTTCATTTTCAGTAGGTTGAGTAGGTTGAGGAGCAACTCTTTGCTCTACTGGTCAGGGTGAAGATACCCTGAACTAGCCCCTCAGAGGATTACTTTCCATGGTAACAAGTGACGGTAAATTTCAGCACACTATATAAATTTTTCCTTACCAAATTCCACCTACCAAAGGCGCTTCACTCCCCAGGAACGACGCCAGAAAAGATTCTTGATGACCCACAAGTGTAGGGGATCTATCATAGTCCTTTCGATAAGTAAGAGTGTCGAACCCAACGAGGAGCAGAAGGAAATGATAAGCGATTTCCAACAAGGTATTCTCTACAAGTACTGAAATAAGTGGTAACAAATAGTTTTGTGATAGGATAATTTGTAACGAGCAATAATTAACAAAAGTAAATAAAGTGCAGCAAGGTGGCCCAATCCTTTTTGTAGCAAAGGACAAGCCTGGACAAACTCTTATATAGAGAAAAGCGCTCCCGAGGACACATGGGAATATCGTCAAGCTAGTTTTCACCATGTTCATATGATTCGCGTTTGGTACTTTGATAATTTGGTATGTGGGTGGGCCAGTGCTTGGGTGCTGCCCTTACTTGGACAAGCATCCCACTTATGATTAACCTCTATTGCAAGCATCCACAACTACAACAAAAGTATTAAGGTAAACCTAACCATGGCATGAAACATATGGATCCAAATCAGCCCCTTACGAAGCAACGCATAAACTAGGGTTTAAGCTTTTGTCACTCTAGCAACCCATCATCTACTTATTACTTCCAAATGCCTTCCTCTAGGCCCAAATAATGGTGAAGTGTCATGTAGTCGATGTTCACATAACACCACTAGAGAGAGACAACATACATATCATCAAAATATCGAACGAATACCAAATTCACATGACTACTAATAGCAAGACTTCTCCCATGTCCTCAGGAACAAACGTAACTACTCACAAAGAATAAACGTGTTCATAATCAGAGGGGTATTAATATGCATATAGGATCTGAACATATGATCTTCCATCAATTAAACCAACTAGCATCAACTACAAGGAGTAATTAACACTACTAGCAACCTACTAGCACCAATCCCGGACTTGGAGACAAGAATTGGATACAAGAGATGAACTAGGGTTTTGAGAGGAGATGGTGCTGATGAAGATGTTGATGGAGATTGCCCTCTCCCGATGAGAGGAGCGTTGGTGATGACAATGGCGATGATTTCCCCCTCCGGGAGGGATGTTTCCCGATAGAACAGCTCCGCCAGAGCCCTAGATTGGTTCCGCCAAGGTTCCGCCTCGTGGCGGCGAAGTTTCGTCCGAGAAGATGGCTTGTTATTTTTTCCCATCGAAATACTTCATATAGCAGAAGATGGCCACCGGAGGACCACCAGGGGGCCCACGAGGTAGGGGGCGCGCCCAGGGGGGTAGGGCGCGCCCCCCACCCTTGTGGGCAGGGTGTGCCCCTGGTGAAGTTCTTGCTCTCGGTATTTTTTATATATTTGGAAAACGTCTTCCGTGGAGTTTCAGGACTTTTGGAGCTGTGCAGAATAGGTCTCTAATATTTGCTCCTTTTCCAGCCCAGAATCCCAGTTGCCGGCATTCTCCCTCTTTATGTAAACCTTGTAAAATAAGAGAGAATAGGCATAAGTATTGTGACATAATGTGTAATAACAGCCCATAATGCAATAAATATCGATATAAAAGCATGATGCAAAATGGACATATCATGGTGTCTCCTAGATTCGTTAGGTGTCATTTGGGAGCCTCCGTCAAGATTGTGGAGTTGAACCAAGGAGTTTGTACAAGCAAGGAGATCGCCTACTTCGTGAAGATCTACCCTAGTGAGGCAAGTCCTTCGTTGGAGATGGCCATGGTGGGATAGACAAGGTTGCTTCTTCGTGGACCCTTCGTGGGTGGAGCCCTCCGTGGACTCGCGCAACCGTTACCCTTCGTGGGTTGAAGTCTCCATCAACATGGATGTACGATAGCACCACCTATCGGAACTATGCCAAAAATCTCCGTGTCTACATTGCGTTTGCTCCCTCCAAACTCCTCCCTTTACCTTCATGTGCAATGTTTTACATTCCGCTACTATACTCTTAGACTTGCATGTGTAGGTTGTTTACTTGATTACTGCTACGTTGCTAAAATCTTCCAAGACTTAAAATTGAGAAAAGGCTAGATTTTTATTTGGTCAAGTAGTCTAATCACCCCCCTCTAGACATACTTTCTATCCTACACACTTGTTGGCCCAATGTTCAACCGAACCACAAGTAATGCAGCCCTCATCCTTCTTGTTCTTCTTGAAGGTCTTCTTACCCTTCTTCTTAAAGTCGGTATTATGTTGGACACCATTCTTTCCGTTGGGCTTGTGGGAGTTGAAGTTTCTCTGGTTCACCATGTTGGCGACAGAAGTCCCTTCGGCCCCTTTTCCCTGTGAGTCCTTTGCCCTCGAATTCTGCTCAACACTCAGATGGCCAATGGCATCCTCCACTGAGAATTCACGCCTCTGATGTTTCAGAGTGGTGGCAAAATTCCTCCGGGAATTAGGGAGCTTAGTGATTATGCAGCCATCGACAAACTTGCCCGGTAAATCACACTTAAGAAGCTCAAGCTCCTTAACGATGCATATTATCTCATGAGCCTGCTCAAATATAAGATGGTTCTCAACCATCTTGTAATCGTGGAACTACTCTATAATATACATCTCGCTCTCGGCATTGGTGGCCCCGAACTTAGATTCAAGCACCTCCCACAAGTCCATGGCGACATGCACATGTAAATATGCGTCGACCAGTTTATCTCTGACCACGCTAAGAACTGCTTCAAGAAATACGACGGTGGCATCCCTGAACGCCTTCTCCTGTTGAGGAGCAATCGTTCCCGTGGAGACATCGATGACCTAGAACATGTTCATAGCCGTGAGCCCTAAAGTGGTCTTAGTCTGCCAACGCTTAAAGTATGTAACGGTAAACTTATCCGGTTTCAGTGCAGCGGCAAAGCCACTTGCCGAAAAATTCCTACACATAATAGGTTTTTGGATTGCTGAGTAAATGGGAAATTTTTTGACTAACTTAATCCATAGATAAATCACTAGCATGGCATTGATTGAATTAACAACATACTGACATTGAATCATGCAAGCACATCCTATGCTAATGGCAGATACATCTACGTATAACGCTAGCATAGCTATAACAGAAAACAGTAGGAGCAGGACAAACGAGTTATACCCTCCAGTAGGCCATGTAGAGGCCGCGGCGGCGGTGGCACCAGTGGCGTCCTCGGCAGCCTTTTTGTTGGCTTCGAGTTTCTCGGCAGCGAGACGGTCGACATCGAACTATGACATGATGGTGAAGATGATGCAAACGTAGAGGAAGCAGACGGATGGAGGCGAGCGGTCACGTAGTTGCTTCCCAAAAACCTATTCTCCCCTCTCCCATACAGGATCCGGAGAGGCGGGCTTTCAGAGACCTGCTCTCCCGTCGATCATGTACACGGCGGACAGGATGGAGTCACCGGCGGCAACAACAACAAAGGAACAACGGTGGGCATGGAGCAGATGTGATCTGATCGTGACGGCTAGGGTTAGGAAACACCACACACTTATATAGGCGCAGCCATGTGGAGAGACCCCATGATCCGATGTCTCAGATCGTGGCCCAGCTGTCAGAAACTCTCCGTTAGTGACTACCAAAAATAAGCGCATAGGTGTGAGCTCGGCTCGACTCATTCCAGCAACCCGCGGCGCGTTGTGACGTGGCGAGGCAGGCGGCGGCGGCGGAGTGCCGTGAGGGCCTCTTCTATTCTCAAGCTCCAATAGAATGTGGAAGGCAATCCCTTATAAAGAGGTCTAACTCCTTCTCCACTAGCGGGGTGGGACTAAAATTCCCACTACACCTAGTGCCAATAAACCCATAGAGATTTTCAGAAATTGCTAGATGGGCCTAAAGCCCATCCCATATTTCAGCATCCACTTCCCTTCGTATGGCACTATAGCATTTTGATGCTTGTATTGGGTCCTTGCAACCATGTATCGAACCTTTTAGTTGTCTATATGCGCTGAGTCTCATGTTATTTTTTTACTTTGTATTGAAACCCTTACCTTACGATATCATTCTTAAGGCCCACATTTGCCTTCATTCTAAAAAAATAACAACATAGTTTTCATATTAGTAGTAAGCAATTGGCACGATAATATGTGTAGTTACCATACTATAGTTTTGTATGTTTTCAGACATTGCACCCTGAAGGAAATATGCCCTAGAGGCAATAATAAAGTTGTTATTTATATTTCCTTATATCATGATAAATGTTTATTATTCATGCTAGAATTGTACTAACCGGAAACTTAGTACATGTGTGATAACATAGACAAACAGAGTGTCCCTTGTACGCCTCTACTTGACTAGCTCGTTAATCAAAGATGGTTAAGTTTCCTAGACATAGACATGTGTTGTAATTTGATGAATGGGATCACATCATTACAGAATGATGTGATGGACTAGACCCATCCACTAGCTTAGCACTATGATCGTTTAGTATATTGCTATTGCTTTCTTCATGACTTATACATGTTCCTATGACTATGAGATTATACAAATCCTGAATATCGGAGGAACACTTAGTGTGCTATCAAACGTCACAATGTATCTGGGTGATTATAAAGATGCTCTACAGGTGTCTTCAATGGTGTTTGTTGAGTTGGCATAGATCGAGATTAGGATTTGTCACTACGATTGTCGGAGAGGTATCTCTGGGCCCTCTCGGTAATGCACATCACTATGAGCCTTGCAAGCAATGTGACTAATGAGTTAGTCATGGGATGACACATTACAGAATGAGTAAAGAGACTTGCCGGTAATGAGATTGAATTAGGTATGATGATACCGACGATCGAATCTCAGGCAAGTAACATACCGATGACAAAGAGAACAATGTATTTTGTTATGCGGTTTGACCGATAAAGATCTTCGTAGAATATGTAGGAACCAATATGAGCATCCAGGTTCCGCTATTGGTTATTGATCGGAGATGAGTCTTGGTCATGCCTACATAGTTCTCGAACCCGTAGGGTCCGCACGCTTAACGTTCGATGACGATATGTATTGTGAGTTATGTGATTTGATGTACTGAAGGTTGTTCGGAGTCCCGGATATGATCACGGACATGATGAGGAGTCTCGAAATGGTCGAGACATGAAGATTGATATATTGGAAGGTTATGTTTGGACACCGAAAAGGTTTCAGATTAGTTCGGGCATTTTCCGGAGTACCGGGGGGTTACCGGAACCCCCCGGGGGATTAATGGGCCTACATGGGCTTTAGTAGAAGGGAGGAGGAGGCGGCCAAGAGGTGGGGCGCATCCCCCCAATCCCAATCCGAATTGGGAGGGGGGACGACCCCCTTTCCTTTCTCTCCCTCTTCCCTTCCTTCCCCCTCCTAGTTGGACTAGGAAAGGGGAGGACCTACTCCTAGTAGGAGTAGGATCCCCCCTTGGGGCGCGCCATAGGAGGCCAGCCAACCCCCTCCTCCACTCCTTTATATATAGGGGAGGGGGCACCCCATAGACACACAAGTTGATCTCTTAGACGTGTGCGGTGCCCCCCTCCACAGATCTCCACCTCGGTCATATCGTCGTAGTGCTTAGGCGAAGCCTTGTGTCGGTAACTTCATCATCACCGTCAACACATCGTCGTGCTGACGAAACTCTCCCTCGGCCTCAGCTGGATCTAGAGTTCGAGGAACATCACCGAGTTGTATCTGTGCAGATCGCAAAGGTGTCGTGCATTCGGTACTTGATCGGTTGGATCGTGAAGACGTTCGACAACATCAACCACGTTACTTAATGCTTCCGCTTTCATTCTACGAGGGTACGTGGACACACTCTCCCCGCTCGTTGCTATGCTTCTCCTAGAAAGATCTTGCGTGATCGTAGGAATCTTTTTTGAAATACTACGTTCCCCAACAGTGACATCTGAGCCAGGTCTATGCGTAGATGTTATATGCACGAGTAGAACACAAAGGAGTTGTGGGCGTGGGTATATACATATTGCTTGACGTCACTAGTTGTTTCTTGATTCGGCGGTATTGTTGGATGAAGCGGCCCGGACCGACATTACATGACCGCGTTCATGAGACTGGTTCTACCGACGTGCTTTGCACACTGGTGGTTGGCGGGTGTCAGTTTCTCCAACTTTAGTTGAATCGGATTCAATGAACATGGTTCTTTCTGAAGATCAAAAAGCAATCACTATATCACGTTGCGGTTTTTGATGCGTAGGTAAGAACGATTCTTGCTAAGCCCATAGCAGCCACGTAAAACTTGCAACAACAAAGTAGAGGACATCTAACTTGTTTTTGCAGGGCATGTTGTGATGTGATATGGTCAAGACGTGATTATATAAATTATTGTATGCGATGATCATGTTTTGTAACACAGTTATCAGCAACTGGCCGGAGCCATATGGTTGTCGCTTTATTATATGAAATGCAATCGCCATGTAATTGCTTTACTTTATCACTAAGCGGTAGCGATAGTCGTAGAAGCAATAGTTGGCGAGACGACAACGATGCTACGATGGAAATCAAGGTGTCAAGCCGGTGACGATGGTGATCATGATGGTGCTTTGGAGATGGAGATCAAAGGCACAAGATGATGATGGCCATATCATATCACTTATATTGATTGCATGTGATGTTTATCCTTTATGCATCTTATCTTGCTTAGTACAGGGGTAGCATTATAAGATGATCTCTCACTAAATTTCAAGGCATACGTGTTCTCCCTGAGTATGCACCGTTGTTACAGTTTGTCGTGCCGATACACCACGTGATGATCGGGTGTGATAAACTCTACGTTCACATACAACGGGTGCAAGCCAGTTTTGCACAAGCAGAATACTCAGGTTAAACTTTATGAGCCTAGCATATGCAGATATGGCCTCATAATACTGAGACCGAGAGGTCGAGTGTGAATCATATAGTAGATATGATCAACATAGTGATGTTCACCATTGAAAACTACTCCATCTCACGTGATGATCGGACATGGTTTAGTTGATATGGATCACATGATCACTTAGATGATTAGAGGGATGTCTATCTAAGTGGGAGTTCTTAAGTAATATGATTAAGTGGACTTCAATTTATCATGAACTTAGTCTTGATAGTATTTGCATATCTATGTTTTAGATCAATTACTCGCATATAGCTTCCCCGTTTTATTTATGATATGTTCCTAGAGAAAACTATGTTGAAATATGTTAGTAGCAATGATGCGGACTAGCTCCGTGATCTGAGGATTATCCTCATTGTTGCACAGAAGAATTATGTCCTTGATGCACCATTAGGTGACGAACCTATTGCAGGAGCAGAGGCAGACGTTATGAACGTTTGGCTAGCTCGGCATGATGACTATTTGATAGTTTAGTGCGCCATGCTTTACGGCTTAGAACCGGGACTTCAAAAATGTTTTGAACGCCACGGAGCATATAAGATGTTCCAAGAGTTTAAATTAGTATTTCAGACTCATTCCCGTGTCGAGAGGTATAAGACCTCTAACAATACTTTGCCTACAAGATGGAGGAGAATAACTCAACCAGTGAGCATGTGCTCAGATTGTCTGGGTACTACAATTGCTTGAATCAAGTGGGAGTTAATCTTCCAGATAAGATAGTGATTGACAGAGTTCTCTAGTCACTATCACCAAGTTACTGGAACTTAGTGATGAACCATAATATGCAAGGGATGACGTAAAACGATCCCCGAGCTCTTCACGATGCTGAAATCGGTGAAGGTAGAAATCAAGAAAAGCATCAAGTGTTGATGGTTGACAAGACCACTAGTTTCAAGTAAAAGGGCAAGGGAAAGAAAGGGAACTTCAAGAAGAATGGAAAGCAAGTTGCCACTCCCATGAAGAAGCCCAAAGCTAGACCCAAGCCTGAAACTGAGTGCTTCTACTACAAAGGAAATGGTCACTGGAAGCGGAACTGCCCCAAATACTTGGCCGATAAGAAGGATGGCAAAGTGAACAAAAGTATATATGATATACATGTTATTTATGTGTACTTTACTAGTGTTCATAGTAGCCCCTGGGTATTTGATACTGGTTCAGTTATTATGATTAGTAACTTGAAACAGGAGTTACAAAATGAACAAAGACTAGTTGAGGGTGAGGTGATGATGTGTATTGGAAGTAATTCCAAGGTTGATAAGATCACCATCGCACACTCCCTTTACCTCCGGATTTAGTTGTACCTAAAATAAATGTTATTTGGTGTTTGTGTTGAGCATAATATGATTGGATCATGTTTATTGCAAAATGGTTATTCATTTAAGTCAATGAATAATTGTTATTCTTTTTACATGAATAAAACCTTTTGTGGTCATACACCCAAGGAGAATGGTTTATGAATCTCGATCGTAGTAATACACATATTCATAATATTAATGCCAAAATATGCAAAGTTGATAATGATAGTGCAACTTATTTGTGGCACTGCCGTTTAGGTCGTATTGGTATAAAGCGCATGAAGAAAGTCCATGCTGATGGGCTTTTGGAATCACTTAATTATGAATCACTTGATGCTTGCGAACCATGCCTCATGGGCAAGATGACTAAGACTCCGTTTTCCGGAACAATGGAGCGAGCAACAAAATTATTAGAAATAATACATACTGATGTATGCGATCCAATAAGTGTTGAGGCTCGCGGCGGGTATCGTTATTTTCTGACCTTTACAGATGATTTGAGCAGATATGAGTATATCTACATAATGAAACATAAGTCTGAAATATTTGAGAAGTTCAAAGAATTTCAGAGTGAAGTGGAGAATCATCATAACAAGAAAATAAAGTTTCTACGATCTGATCGCGGAGACGAAATATTTGAGTTACGAGTTTGGCCTTCAGTTGAAACAATGTCGAATAGTTTTGCAACTCACGCACCCGGAACACCACAGCGTAATGGTGTGTCCGAACGTCGTAACCGTACTTTATTAGATATGGTGCGATCTGTGATGTCTCTTACCGATTGACCACTATCATTTTGGGGTTATGCATTAGAGACAACTGCATTCACGTTAAATAGGGCACCGTCTAAAAATCTATTGAGATGACACCATATGAACTGTGGTTTAGCAAGAAACCTAAGCTGTCGTTTCATAAAGTCTGGGGTTGCAATGCTTATGTAAAAAAGTTTTAGCCTAATAAGCTCAAACCCAAATCGGAGAAGTGAGTCTTCATAGGATACCCAAAAGAAACTGTTGGGTACACCTTCTATCACAGATCCAAAGGCAAGATCTTTGTTTCTAAGAGTGGATCCTTTCTAGGGAAGGAGTTTCTCTCAAAAGAAGTGAGTGGGAGGAAAGTAGAACTTGATGAGGTAATTGTACCTTCTCCCGTATTGGAAAGTAGTTCATCACAGAAATCAGTTCCAATGATGCCTACACCAATTAGTGAGGAAGTTAATGATAATGATCATGAAACTTCAGATCAAGTTACTACCGAACCTCGTAGGTCAACTAGAGTACGTTCCGCACCAGAGTGGTACGGTAATCCTGTTCTGGAAGTCATGTTACTAGACCATGACGAACCTACGAACTATGAGGAAGTAATGATGAGCCGAGATTCCGCGAAATGGCTTAAGGCCATGAAATCTGAGATGGGATCCATGTATGAGAACAAAGTATGGACTTTGATTGACTTGCCCGATGATCGGTGAGCCATTCAAAATAAATGGATCTTCAAGAGGAAGACGGATGCTGATAGTAGTGTTACTATCTACAAAGCTCGAATTGTTACGATGAGATTTTCTCACTCGTATCGATGCTTAAAAGTCTATCTGAATCATGTTAGCAGTTGTTGCATTTTATGAAATCTGGCAAATGGATAACAAAACTACATTCCTTAAAGGATTTATTAAAGAAGAGTTGTATATGATGCAACTAGAAGTTTTTGTCAATCCTAAAGGTGTTAACAAAGTGTGCAAGCTCCAGCGATCCATCTATGGACTGGTGCAAGCATCTCGGAGTTGGAATATACGCTTTGATGAGTTGATCAAAGCATATAGTTTTATACAGACTTTTGGAAAAGCCCGTATTTACAAGAAAGTGAGTGGGAGCTCTGTAGCATTTCTGATATTATATGTGGATGACATATTGTTGATCGGAAATGATACTGAATTTCTGGATAGCATAAAAGGATAGTTGAATAAGAATTTTTCAATGAAAGACCTCGGTGAAGCTGCTTACATATTGGGCATCAAAATCTATAGAGATAGATCAAGACACTTGATAAATTTTTCAATGAGTACATACCTTGACAAGTTTTTGAAGGTGTTCAAAATGGAACAGTCAAAGAAGGAGTTCTTGCATGTGTTGCAAGGTGTGAAGTTGAGTAAAGACTTAAAACCTGGCCACGACAGAAAATAGAAAGAGAATGAAAAGTCATTCCCTATGCCTCAGTCATAGGTTCTATAAAGTATGCTATGTTGTGTACCATTGTATACCTTAACATGATTTTGGCAAGGGAGTACAATAGTGATCTAGGAGTAGATCACTGGGCAGCGGTCAAAATTATCCTTAGAGGACTAAGGAAATATTTCTCGGTTATGGAGGTGATAAAAGAGTTTGTCATAAAGATTTATGTCGATGCAAGCTTTTGGCACCGATCTAGATGACTCTAAGTCTCGATCTAGATACATATTGAAAGTGGGAGCAATTAGCTGGAGTAGCTCCGTGTAGAGTATTGTAGACATAGAAATTTGCAAAATACATACGGATCTGAATGTTGCGGACCTATAGACTAAACTTCTCTCACAAGCAAAACATGATCACTCTTTGGGTGTTAATCACATAGCGATGTGAACTAGATTATTGACTCTAGTAAACCCTTTGGGTATTAGTTACATGAAGATGTGAACTAATCACATAAAGATGTGAACTATTGGTGTGAAATCCCATGACATTGTCAACTAGATTATTGACTCTAGTGCAAGTGGGAGACTGAAGGAAATATGCCCTAGAGGCAATAATAAAGTTGTTATTTATATTTCCTTATATCATGATAAATGTTTATTATTCATGCTAGAATTGTATTGACCGGAAACTTAGTACATGTGTGAATACATAGACAAACAGAGTGTCCCTAGTATGCCTCTACTTGACTAGCTCGTTAATCAAAGATGGTTAAGTTTCCTAGCCATAGACATGTGTTGTCATTTGATGAACGGGGTCACATCATTAAAGAATGATGTGATGGACTAGACCCATCCATTAGCTCAGCACTATGATCATTTAGTTTATTGCTATTACTTTCTTGATGACTTATACATGTTCCTATGACTGGGATTATGCAACCCCCGAATACCATAGGAATACTTAGTGTGCTATCAAACGTCACAACGTAACTGAGTGATTATAAATATGCCCTACAGCTGTCTCCGATGGTGTTTGTTGAGTTGGCATAGATCGAGATTAGGATTTGTCACTCCGATTGTCGGAGAGGTATCTCTAGGCCCTCTCGGTAATGCACATCACTATGAGCCTTGCAAGCAATGTGACTAATGTGTTAGTCACGGGATGATGCATTACGGAACAAGTAAAGAGACTTGCCGGTAACGAGATTGAACTAGGTATGATGGTACCAACGATCGAATCTCGGGCAAGTAACAAACCGATGACAAAGAGAACAACGTATTTTGTTATGAGGTTTGACCGATAAAGATCTTTGTAGAATATGTAGGAACCAATATGAGCATGAAGGTTCCGCTATTGGTTATTTACCGTAGATGAGTCCCGGTCATGTCTACATAGTTCTCGAACCCGTAGGGTCCGCACGCTTAACGTTCGATGACGATATGTATTGTGAGTTATGTGATTTGATGTACCTAAGGTTGTTCGGAGTCCTGGATATGATCATGGATATGACGAGGAGTCTCGAAATGGTCGAGACATGAAGATTGATATATTGGAAGGTTATGTTTGGACAACGGAAATGTTTCGGATTAGTTCGGGCATTTTCCAGAGTACCAGGGGGTTACTGGAACCCCCCGGGGGGCTTAATGGGCCTACATGGGCTTTAGTAGAAGAGAGGAGGAGGCGGCCAAGAGGTGGGGTGCGCCCGCCCAAGCCCAATCTGAATTGGGAGGGTGGCCGGCCCCCCTTTCGTTTATCTCCCTCTTCCCTCCTTCCCCCTCCTAGTTGGACTAGGAAAGGGGGAACCTACTCCTAGTAGGAGTAGGATTCCCCTCTTGGGGCGCGCCATAGGAGGCTGGCCGCCCCCCTCCACTACTTTATATACGAGGGAGGGGGTCACCCCATAGACACACAAGTTGATCTCTTAGCCGTGTGCAGTGCCCCCCTCCACAGATTTCCACCTCAGTCATGTTATTGTAGTGCTTAGGCGAAGCCCTGCATCGGTAACTTCATCATCACCGTCAACACACCGTTGTGCTGACGAAACTCTCCCTCGGCCTCAGGTGGATCTAGAGTTCGAGGGACGTCACCGAGCTGAATGTGTGCAGATCATGGAGGTGTTGTGCATTCGGTACTTGATCGGTTGGATCGCGAAGACGTTCGACTACATCAACCGCGTTACTTAACGCTTCCGCTTTTGGTCTACGAGGGTACATGGACACACTCTCCCTGCTCGTTGCTATGCTTCTCCTAGATAGATCTTGCATGATCGTAGGCAAATTTTTGAAATACTACGTTCCCTAACACACCCTACACATAGCTAGCGAGTGATTAGGTGCTAAGAACAAAATATGAGTGGCATCAATCCACAACCACACAACTTCCACAAACACTAGTTTGGTGCACATTGTATTAAAGTTCCACAGAGTGATGGCAATTAAAAGAGGTCATTAATTTGTAAGGTGGGTAAATATAACCTGACAAGTATGGACAAAAACAAAAGTTATCAAAACAAGGTGACATGAGAACTAGTTTCTAAGAACTCGCCATGACGAACCCAACTTTGTAAGCATATCGTCAATCGGGTTAATGATATGAAAGATATTTTTTTTTTGGAATTTTGACTCCATGTACATCTTGAATATGTGCACACATGCATCCTCTCTATTCAACTTTTTCTGGAACTTAAATTTATAAATTGACTCTAAATAGATTTTTTACTATCTTGAGAAGGTTGTCTTAAAAGTAGGAAGAATTACATTATCAAAGTTGGAGCGGCAATAAATTTGGTGATATCAAGGAACAAAATGTTTGGTCTAATACTATTATTGGCATCTTCATTCAGGCTGAAGATGCTAGGATATTCTCGTCCAAGGAGAGATGGTTCATGAGAGAGTTGAAGAAAAAACTTCTAGGACTATGTGCGATCGAAAGGTCCATTGCCATGCAAAGATCCATAATTTTTTGGCTTCAGGAAGGTGACGCAAAAAATACATATTTTCACATTCATACCAATCATAAGGGACGGAAAAAATTACATTGGATCCTTGTGGGATGGCTCCTTGGTGGCTTCGTCTCCGAGTGAGATTGAAGACATCCCGCGACACTTCATTGAGAGGTTTGGGACTGCAGTGCCTAGGCAGGGCTATCTTGAACTTTATTTCCTCGGTTTTAATCAGCCTGACTTGAGCATGCTCCATTTACCATTTAATAAATATGAAATTAAGTAGAGATTATGGATATGCCGGAAAAAACCTGGACCAGATTGGTATAATATCACCTTTTACAGGAAGTGTTGACATGTGATCAAGAAAGATTTAGTGGAGATTTTTAACAACGTTCATTCTTCCACCTCATGGTTTTCGAGATGGTAAACGTTGCACACATTGTTCTACTCCCTAAAAAGGCCTGGAGCATCTAGTCCCAATGACTTTCACCCGATCAGTCTTGTGCTTAGTTTCTCAAATATCATATCTAATTTGCTGGCTAGAAGGTTGGTTGCCGTTTATCCCATGATAGTTGGGGGAAAATAACTTACTTCTTTGAAAGGTCGACCGCTGCATGAAAATTTCAAGATGGTCGTGGAATCGGCCAAGATGCTTAAGGAAAGGATATGTAAAAGCCTTTTACTAACACTGGACATCACTAAGGCTTTTAACATTGTTGCTTCACAATTTCTTATTAAACTACTTAGGAAGCTTGAATTTGGTCCTAACTAGTCTGTCTGGATTTCCACGCTCCTCAAGACAATATCTACCAGGATCATCTTAAAATGGTATTTTGGGTCCTAGATTTTCTCATGGTCATGGTCTAAGGTAGGGGTCGCCTTGTAGGATCAGATATCGACAAGAGGGGGTGAATAGGAGATACGGTAATTTCTTCAAAAAATCAAGCCTTCAAAGATAAAACCAAGTAAGTAATTCAAAGATTGAACTGAATAGAGGAATAACTAAATAGACAGTAAATGACTTGAAAGAAATATGCCCTAAATCAACTAAGTGGCTAGATGGATTCTTCTCTCTATTTAATCTTTAATACAATGTTCTCCTCGGTGTTGCTGGAGATCTATTTGAGTAATGACTTTTTGCGGTGTGTTTGTTGGGATCCGATGAATTATGAGTATATGATTAGATATATGCATGAATATTATTTGAGTTTTCTCTAAACTCTTTTATGCATGATTGTTATAGCCTCATATTTCTTCTCCGATTTATTGGTTTGGTTTGGCCAACTAGATTGATTTATCTTGCCATGGGAAGAGGTGCTTTGTGATGGGTTTGATCTTGCGGTGCTCAATCCCGGTGACAGAAAGGGACATGACACGCATGTATAATTGATATTAAGGGTAAAAAGATGGAATTCATTTCATACATGATTTTATCTTGTCAACATCATGTCATCTTGCTTAACATGTTACTTCGTTCTTCCATGAACTTAATACACTTGATGCATGCTGGATAGCGGTCAATGTGTGGAGTAATAGTAGTAGATGCATGATCGTTTCGGTCTACTTGTCTGGACGTGATGCCTATATATGTGATCATTGCCTTGGATATTGCCAGAATTATTTGCTTTTCTGTCAATTTCCCAACAGTAATTTGTTTACCCACCATATGCTATTTTTATGAGAGAAACCTCTAGTGAAAACTATGGCCGTGGGGTCTATATTTTAGCATCTATTAAAACTAAAAATACCTTGATGCATTTTTCTTTTATTTATTTTCTTTTGCATTTTTGTCCGATATATCTATCAAAAACTATACAATTTAATGTTGCTCATAACCAGCAGGGGACTGACAACCCCTTGTTCGCATTGGGTTGCAAGTATTTGTTGTTTGTGTGTTGGTGTTGTTCACTAGTCGTTGCTTGGTTCTCCTACTGGATTGATAACCTTGGTTTCACAACTGAGGGAAATACTTATCTCTACTGTGTTGCATCATCCTCTCCTCTTTAGGGTAATCCCAACGTAGCTCACAAGTAGCACCGGCCTAGGGGGGGAGTTGGACTCCCACCCTAGTAGGATTCGGCCTCCCATAGTGGCAAAAGGGGGCGCCTTCCTATTGGGCCCTTGTGGACCAATTCCTTCTCGACATCTTGGCCTTATTAGGCCCATTGATATTAATTTAAATATATATTTGTTCTAAACATTTTCAGCGCACTGCATATAATTTAACATCCCCAGAAACATTTTCCACCTACATATAATTAATCGATAATAGCCGGTTGATTTCTACTATGCAACTTTATTCTTGTAGACACGTGTTGGGCCTCCAAGTGCAGAGTTTTGTAGGACAGTAGCAATTTTCCCTCAAGTGGATGACCTAAGGTTTATCAATCCGTGAGAGGTGTAGGATGAAGATGGTCTCTGTCAAACGACCCTGCAATCAAATACAAGAAATTTCTTGTGTCCCCAACACACCCAATACAATGGCAAATTGTATAGGTGCACTAGTTTGGCGAAGAGATGGTGATAAAAGTGTAATATGGATGGTAGAAATATATTTTTATAATATGAATGAATAAAAACAACAAGGTGGCAAATAGTAAATGAGCACAAAAGCGGTATTGCAATGCTTAAAAACAAGGCATAGGGTCCGTACTTTCACTAGTGCAATCTCCCAACAGTGCTAACATAGTTGGATCATATGATTATCACTCAAAGTACAGCAAAGAATCACTCCCGAGTTCCTATTAGTGGAGAACAAAAGGTAGGAATTGTTTGTATGGTGCGAAACCACCTCAAAGCTATTCTTTCCGATCGATCTATTCAAGAGTTCATACTAAAATAACACAAAGCTATTGTTTCCATTCGATCTATCCTGGAGTTCGTACTAGAGTAACACCAAAGCATATTCATATTCATAATACTCAATCCACATAAAGAACTATAAAGAGACCCCAAATTATCCATCGGAGAAAAACGTGCATCAACCCCTATGCATAGATTAACCCAATATCACCGCGGGAATCCGCGAGTTGAATGCCATAACATATATCAAGTGAATCAATAAGATACCCCATTTGTCATCTTAAGTATTCATACCGGAAGACATATATCATGTGTTCTCATCTCTGAATATTCAATCCAACAAGACAAAACTTCAAAGGGTAAAGATTCAATTCATCACAACAAGAGTATAGAGGGGAGAGACATCATATGATCCATCTATGCTAACAAATCCCATGATATAGATCACGACAGAGAGAGATAAAACACATAGCTACTGGTACAAACCGTCAGCCCTGAGGGTGGACTACTCCCTCTTCATCGTGGTGGTCGCCGGGATGATGAAGATGGCCACCGGAGATGATTGCCCCCTCCGGCAGGGTGCAGGAACGGGTCTAGATTGGTTTTCGGTGGCTACGGAGCCCTGCGGTGGCGGAACTTCTGATCTAGGTTAACCTCGAGGGGTTTCGGAATATTTAGGAATTTATAGTGCAAAGAAGGGGTACAGGAGGCCACAGAGGTGGGCACAACCCACCTGGGCGCGCCAGGGGGCCTGGCACGCCCTGGTGGGTTGTGCCCCCCTCGGGGCACAACCCAGTTGCAGCTCTGGCCCGTTGGGTTCCTTCTGGTACAAAAAAATCTCCGTAAAGTTTCACGGTGTTTGGAGTCTGTTTGATATTGATTTTCTGCGATGTAAAAAACAAGCAAAAAACAACAACTGGCACTGGGCACAGGGTCAATAGGTTAGTCCCAAAAAATGATATAAAGTTGCTATAAAATGAATGTAAAACATCCAAGAATGGTAATATATTGGCATGAATACTTCATTAATTATAGATACGTTGGAGATCTTTGTAATTGGGCATCATTTGAATCAATGTGCACACGGTATCATATTTTCCATCCAAGGCTCTTAGGATCTTCTTGATGATGAATTTATCGGTCATCTCTTCACTTCCTAAGCCGGCAATCTCATTTGTGATGAGAGCAAGCCTAGAGTACATTTCAGCGACACCTTCACCATCCTTCATCTTGAACTTGTCAAGTTGGCTTTGAAGCACATCCAACTTGGATTCCTTGACGGAGTCAGTACCTTCGTGCATATCAATCAAAGTGTCCCAAATTTCCTTTGCATTCTCAAGGCGGCTGATTTTGTTGAATTCTTCGGGGCACAATCCATTGAAGAGAATATCACAAGCTTGAGCATTGTATTGCAACATCTTCAACTCATCTGCGGTAGCTTCACGGTTTGGTTCTCTCCCATCAAAGAAGTCACCTTGCAAACCAACACACACAATAGCCCAAACGGCGGGGTAATATCCAAGAATATGCATTTTCATTTTATGCTTCCAACTAGCAAAATTAGTACCATCAAAGTAAGGACCTCTACGGTGATAATTTCCCTCGCTAGACGCCATACTCTCCTAGGTTGTGAAACCAAGGCTATGACCACCAAAAGCTAGATCAAGCAAATGGAGACCAAAGCTCTGATACCACTTGTAGGATCGAAAGTATGTCTAGAGGGGGGGTGATTAGACTACTTGACCAAATAAAAACTTAACCTTTTCCCAATTTTAGTTCTTGGAAGATTTTAGCTATTCTAGGACAAGTCAAGCAATCATCACACAATTCAAGCAAGCATGCAAAGAGTATATTGGCAGCGGAAAGTAAAGCATGCAACTTGCAAGAATATAAAGGGAAGGGTTTGGAGAATTCAAACGCTATTGGAGACACGGATGTTTTTCCCGTGGTTCGGATAGGTGGTGCTATCCTACATCCACGTTGATGGAGACTTCAACCCACGAAGGGTAACGGTTGCGCGAGTCCACACAGGGCTCCACCCAAGGGCAACGGCTGCATGAGTCCACGAAGGGCTCCACCCACGAAGGGTCCACGAAGAAGCAACCACCCACAAAGGGTCCACGAAGAAGCAACCTTGTCTATCCCACCATGGCCATCGCCCACGAAGGACTTGCCTCACCAGCGGTAGATCTTCACGAAGTAGGCGATCTCCTTGCCCTTAAAAACTCCTTGGTTCAACTCCACAATCTTGTCGGAGGCTCCCAAGTGACACCTAGCCAATTAAGGAGACACCACTCTCCAAGAAGTAACAAATGGTGTGTAGGTAATGAACTCCTTGCTCTTGTGCTTCAAATGATAGTCTCCCCAACACTCAACTCTCTCTCATAGGATTTGGATTTGGTGGAAAGAAGATTTGAGTGGAAAGCAACTTGGGAAGGCTAGAGATCAAGATTCATATGGTAGGAATGGAATGTCTTGGTCTCAACACATGAGTAGGTGGTTCTCTCTCAGAACAAATGAGTTGGAATGATGTGTGTGTTCTGATGGCTCTCTCACTGAATGAGAAGAAGGTGGAGGGGTATATATAGCCTCCACACAAAATCCAACCATTACACAGTTTTCCAATCTCGGTGGGACCGAACAAATAAACTCGGTCGGACCGAAAATGTAAACCTAGTGACCGTTAGGAATTTCGGTGGGACTGACATGCAACTCGGTAGGACTGATTCGGTTAGGGTTTGGGCATAACGTAATCTCGGTGAGACCGATTACACAAACTCGGTGAGACCGAATTTGGTAATTAGCTAACCAGAAAGTTGGTCAGGCAAACTCGGGGACCGATTTGCTCTTTCGGTGAGACCGAGTGGAACTCGGTGAGACCGAAAAGTTACAAAGGGGAAACACTGAGTTTACATTGCAATCTCGGTGGGACCGATTCGCTCTTTCGGTGGGACCGAAAAGTTACGAAAGGGAAACAGAGAGTTTGCAACCCCATCTCGGTGGGACCGAGATCCTTATCGGTAGGAACCGAATTGCTAGGGTTTGGCAGTGGCTAATGACAAGCGAAACTCGGGTGGCGCCGGATAGGAAGAATCGGTAGGACCGAGTTTGGCTTAGAGTTTAGGTCATATGTGGATATGGGAAAGTAGTTGAGGGTTTTGGAGCATATCACTAAGCACATGAAGCAAGAGGCTCATTAAGCAACACCTCATCCCTCCTTAATAGTATTGGCTTTTCCTATGGACTCAATGTGATCTTGGATCACTAAAATATAAAATGAAGAGTCTTGAGCTTTTGAGCTTGAGCCAATCCATTCTCCTTAGCATTTTGAGGGTTCCACTTTCACATCCATGCCATGCCAATCATTGAGCTTTCCTGAAATAATTATCTTGGAATAGTATTAGCTCAATGAGCTATATGTTGTTATGAATTACCAAAACCACCTAGGGATAGTTGCAATCCCCCTTTTTGGTAATTGATGACAACATATAGATCAAAGCTTCGACAAATGATAATAAGCATGAAATATATCGTCGCTTTGAGAAGTATGTGATAAGTAAGAGCTCCCCCTAAATTTGTGCATATTTAAAATTTGCTTTGGACTGCAAATGCACAAAGAATTAGAATCATGGGTTACTCTTCCATGTCACATACATCTTGGTGGAGCGCTCAAAATGATAAGATTGAAATACATGCACTCATCACCAAGAATAGTGAATGATCACAAACGATAGATAGAATGATAATATTTAAGCAAGCATCAAGCAAACATTAAGTGTAGCTTATGATCAAACACATGATCATCGATGTCTCACAGGCATAAGGACGTAGTATCTCAGACACAAGCAAACAAAGTTCGAAGAAACCACCAAATAAAACAAGAGAGAAAAGCAACACTCTCTCTCTCGAAGCCTATGATCTATACATCTTCTCCCCCTTTGGCAACAAGTTACCAAAAAGTTCCTAGAAAATGCATAGTGCTAAGTCGTCGCTCAGGCTTGATCTTGAGGTGGTGGTGGAGTCCGGATTACTCCAAGGACGAAGGCTTCTGTAGATATTGAAGTAGTCGCTGGAGTTGGAGCTGAAGTAGATGCTGGAGCTGAGGCTGTAGCTGGTGCTGAGGTGTTGGCTCTAGTGTCAGCAACCGGCAGTGCAGACGACCTCGGGCCTCGTGGCACTCTCGAAAAAGCATGAGTCGTGGTCTTGCCTCTCCTCTCATTCATGTCCTCCTGGAGCTGCTCCACTGCAGACTGAACTTCTGTTACCTTGACATCCAAGTCATAGAACTTCTGTTCCATGATCCTCTCTAGGCTCTGCTGATTCTTAGTGAGGTTGGCCAGACTTTGCTCAATTCTCAGCGTGGATGCAATCAAGTAACCGAGCTGCTCTTGTTTGGTCTTCAAGAAGTATTCAGATGCCTCTGCTTGAGTAGGCATCCTGGTAGCTTTCTCCTTCCTCGCCTTCTCCTTCTTTGCATATGCTTGTGCAGACGATGGCTCATTCTCTGTCATAACCACTTGGTTATCCTCAAAATCTGGACGGATGGGCAGGTGTTCCTTATCCAACAAGTATATGCCCATGCCCATCTTGGAGTTGATGAGCTCCCGAATCTGTGGGGCATACCCACAACTCCTCTTCTGGTCTGCAGCCGTCCTCTTAATGGTTTCCACAATGAGACTCATGACCTTGAATTTCTGAGGCACATCAAAGACATGAAGCAAGTTGATCGCGTGACCTCTGATCATCTTGTGATCTCCAGACTTAGGCAGTAGAGTATGCCTTAGTATCCAATTGATCATAGGCAATCCTGAGAGCAGATAATGTACTGAGCCAAACTTGAACGTGTCAAGTGCTTCATTCGGAATCTCCTTATACATGTTGGACATTGAGTTATGATCCATCTTTTATTGGCATAGATATCCAAGTCCTCATCTTGCTCCTCTGGGGCATTAATGATCTGTGCCCACTCAGCCACTGTAGATTGGTACCTTGTACCCTCAGACATCCATGTAATCCTCCCATCTGGATAAAAGTGAGCTGTGGAGTAGAACTGCATGATGAGTTCCTCGTTCCACTTTGTGAGCTTTTGCCCAACAAAGTGCTCTACTCCACACGCTCTGAAGCTGTCCTGAACTCCTGGGTAGTACTCTTCATTGTCCTTGATGTAGGTCTAGTCGACCCATCTCATGTCAGAAACGATTGGCTTCTTGTCAAGCAAAACAGTCTCATAGAAATCTTGCTGCTCCTTGGTATGAAATCTGTAATCCACGGCAGTCCTTCTCCTAGAAGCATACGGATCTGCTTCCCTCCACTTCCTCAACCCTGAATCTCTTCTGAGCTTCATATCCTCAGCCACAGGATGAGCATCATTGTGGTCTGGGATCTTGGGCTTGAGCTTTCTAAGGACACTCTCTTCCTCTTCTTCAGTAGCTCCAGGCACTGGGGCCTTGTTCTTTTGTGCAGCAGGTATACTCCTTGTGTTTCTCTTTGGTGCTTTCTTAGGCTTAGATGCAGCCTTGGGTGCTTCCTTGGGCTTGGATGCAGCTGTTCCTGACCTTATGGCATCTCCCATAAGTTTGGCTGCCTTGGGCGCTGGTGCAACTGCCTCTTCTTCCTCCTCCTCTTCTACCATGATGGAGGCCTTCCCAAGGACTCTAGCCACAGTCTTCTTCACCCTCTCTTTCCTCTTTTTGCCCTCAGCAGCAATGGGCTCAATGGGAGCAGGTGCAGGCTTCTCAGTTGAGGCTCTAGCCTTTGACATTGGCTGCCTGCCTAATGGCCTCTTGACTTTCAGGCCTGGCTTTGAGCCTTGAGCTGGCTCAACTCTCTTGGAGGTGGCCTCTTCCTCTGCCACATAGTCCTCATCTTCAGAATCAGACGTTCTCTTCTTCCTTTGACGTGTGGCAGCCTTAGGCAGATTGCTGGGGGTGCTCCTGCTGCCATCATCTGAAGAACTTGAGGGGCTAGTGCCCTCACTCATCACCACTTGCTGCTCTGAGAGGTTTTGGCTGTCACTTTGATCAGACATGTTGCAAACTGACTGCTGACCCTGTGAAGAGATTATGGATAAGATAGAGTGGATGAGCATCACAAAAAGCAGAGATTTTTGCAAAAGATTAATTCAAAAACTTAGTTTTAGTTTTCCACAGAAAGCATCTCGGATCTACCGATTTTCAAACTCGGTGACACCGAAGTAGTTTTGGCACCAGAACTGGTGAACTCGGTTAGACCGAGTCACAGTTCGGTGGCACCGAGACTGCTAGGGTTTCACAGAATTCCAAAATCGGTCGCACCGATAAGTTATTCTCGGTCAGACCGAGTTTCACTTGTGCAATGGCAAAAGCCAAATTGGTGGGACCGAGTTTTTCAACTCGGTGGGTCCGAGATGGTTTCGGCGGAAACCTAACCCTAAAATTTTCGAATTAAGCCTAATCTACGAGTTCATTGACTGGATAGGAGTGTTTCAAACGTGGCAAGAATCATGATGATCACAATGTGCTAGGAATCGGAGTGGAGAATAGCACAAAGATCGAGTCCATACCCTAGTTCGGCGGAGACTCGCTACGGCGGCAACGGCGGGGCAGAATTCCGTTGACGGCGGCGGAGACCAGCGACTGGAGGCTGCTGGCGGCGAGAAGACGATCCAGAGACCTCGGGGGCAGAGCAGGCTATCGCGCGGGCGAAGGGGTTTGGAGAAATTTCCAAATTTTGCCCGTGACTATATATAGCCCGACCCTATCGGTGTGACCGAGTTGAACAACTCGGTGGCACCGAGATTCATAACTGCGTGCAGTTACTGAAACTCGGTGAGACCGAAAGGTTCAAATCGGTTGCACCGAGATCGAAAACCTAGATCAACTTAATGATCTCGGTAGGACCGAAAGTGGAGTATCGGTCAGACCGAGAATCATAAAGAGGTTTTGGAAGTTTAAGTCTATGACGAATCGGGGACTCCGAGCGCTCCTCACACAGAGTGGTTCGAATCTGACTTGATCAAATTTTGTGATGCAGCATGAATAGAGTTTGAGACGAGAAAAGCATAGATAGCTAGAGGAGGTTCTTAGGAATTCTTGTCCATCCACTTGGCAAAAGAAGATAAAGACAAACAATCAAAGCAACAAGTGGATGTCCTCGAATGAGTAAAATATGCAATCAGCATGCTCACACAATAAGATAGCAAATGAAATATGTGGCAAAGCATGCACAACCAATTCTAGCATCTATCAAGCAATTTGCGATGACTAGGTCATCTATATATGAGTATATTGACTTAGGAGTCAAGTGAGAATACTTGATCGTAGGTCATACTCATCGTTTAAGCTCAAGTGGGGTTACCACTTTTACATAAAGCATTGTTTTGTTCACATCTTTAGAGTTGCTTTAGCTCAAGTCTTAGAGTAAAGCTCCCCCTAGATGTGATATCCCCCCTAAGAGGGATGAACTAACCTTGGGTTTTGTCGATGATGACTTCATGTAGATATTGAAGATGTGGATGCTCAATGTTGATGTAGATCTCTTGGAGCTATCCATTTGAGTGAATTGCACTTTCAATACCTACATGGGTTAGTCCCACAAGGAACAAGCAAGGATATCCATAGACATAGAGTGATGCACACAAAAGATGATGTCCATGAAAGCTTTTAGGTTACCTTGTCCCTTGTCTTACCAACAAGAGGGTTTGTGACTCCTTGAACTAGTGCAAGATGTGGAAGTTGATTGCACTTGTTCTCCCCAAAATGATAAGAGTGAAGTATGTTGGCGGAGTCACCCTCAAGAACTCTCTAGTTCTTCTTCCTTTGGATCCACATCATCTTGATGGGAATCCTTGGAGTTGTAGTCGTACTTGATTAAGTAGAGCTTGAAGTAGTCTTGGGAATCCACTTGACTAAGGTCTTAGGAGCTTCTTCAAATGCATCAATTTCCTCTTGAAGCTTGTCCTTGCCTTTTTGCTCGTAGTCTTGTGGTGGAAGATCATCTTGAGCTTGTGTCCCCTTGAAAGAAGTATACTTCTCTTGTTGAGGGACAAACTTTGTCTTGGGGTATTGATCTTCTTCCCATTCAACTCCATTGGCATTGAACTTTCGTTCAAAACCAACACCTTGATTCTTCCGGTGCATTCCTTGCTTGCGCACAATTTCCTCGAAATGCTTACTCCCGGCAAGTCTTTTGTACACTCCTTTCTCTATAATTCCCTTCAATAAGCTATTTTCTTGCTCAAGTGTAACTTGGCTAAGAGAATCATTAGTGGAATCAAGAGAACTTCTAGAAGCAACAATATTGAATTTTGCATGATCATTGTGACAACTAGAGGAAGAATCTTTCTTGTTAGACTTGACTTGAGGCATGTAAGTGGATAAGAGTAAACGCTTGCAATGTAAGAAGAACTTTTCTTGCGGAGATCATCATTGATTGCCTTTAAGAACTCATGCTCTTTCTCAAGATTGAGCTTTTCAAAGCGTAGTTTCTCATGAGCCCTTAAAAGTTCTCGATGATCTTCGAAGATAGTGTCATGAGCTAACTTAAGAGTTTTTAGTTCTTTAGTTAGAGCCTCAATCTTCTCCTTATCATTGTCACTCGTTTTATCTTGATTAGCATGATTAATTGGTCTTTCATCATAGTATTCTTCACTAGAGTTGTCACCAAGCAAATCATCACCTAGCAAGTCATCTTCATCACTATTGAAATCAACATACTCGGGGTGTGTTACCTTAGGACCTTTGGCCATGAAGCATCTTCCAATTCCTTCATTTGGTGAGTCAAATATGTTGTAGGAGTTGGTTGACACAAGTGCTAGACCGGCAACACCTTCATCTTGAGTATCTTCGGAGTCGGAGTGATAACTTCTCTCGGAGTGGCTGTCGGAGTCGGAGCCGGATACCCATTCACCAACATGAGCTTGATGTCTTCGTCTTGTGTAGCTCCTTGATGATTTTTCCTTCCTTTCCGAATCCTTGCTTCTCCGTGAGTATCTTCGTTCATAACGATCATCTCTACTCCTTCTCTCTCTTGGTGGTGATCCTTTGCTTCTTCTTTTTGGAGAATCTTCTCTTCTCTTGTAGGGAGCCGTACACTCATTGGAATAGTGTCCGGGTCTTCCACAATTGTAACAGTTTCGCTCTCAACTAGAAGATCTTTTGTCATTGTAGGACCTTGATTTGGAGCTTCTATCTTTGCTTCTATTCTTGTAGAACTTGTTGAAGTTCTTCACCATTAAGCTCAATTCTTCATTGAAGTCTTGTTTCTCACTTGAAGATGTAGGGGCTTCACATGAGGCTTTATAGGCACCACTTGACTTGTTGTGAAGTTCCTCTTTATCCTTAAGTGACATCTCATGAGCAACAATTCTTCCAATCACTTCCGTTGGCTTGAGATCTTTGTAATTGGGCATCATTTGAATCAGTGTGCACACGGTATCATATTTTCCATCCAAGGCTCTTAGGATCTTCTTGATGATGAATTTATCGGTCATCTCTTCACTTCCTAAGCCGGCAATCTCATTTGTGATGAGAGCAAGCCTAGAGTACATTTCAGCGACACCTTCACCATCCTTCATCTTGAACTTGTCAAGTTGGCTTTGAAGCACATCCAACTTGGATTCCTTGACGGAGTCGGTACCTTCGTGCATATCAATCAAAGTGTCCCAAATTTCCTTTGCATTCTCAAGGCGGCTGATTTTGTTGAATTCTTCGGGGCACAATCCATTGAAGAGAATATCACAAGCTTGAGCATTGTATTGCAACATCTTCAACTCATCTGCGGTAGCTTCACGGTTTGGTTCTCTCTCATCAAAGAAGTCACCTTGCAAACCAACACACACAATAGCCCAAACGGCGGGGTAATATCCAAGAATATGCATTTTCATTTTATGCTTCCAACTAGCAAAATTAGTACCATCAAAGTAAGGACCTCTACGGTGATAATTTCCCTCGCTAGACGCCATACTCTCCTAGGTTGTGAAACCAAGGCTATGACCACCAAAAGCTAGATCAAGCAAATGGAGACCAAAGCTCTGATACCACTTGTAGGATCGAAAGTATGTCTAGAGGGGGGGTGATTAGACTACTTGACCAAATAAAAACTTAACCTTTTCCCAATTTTAGTTCTTGGCAGATTTTAGCTATTCTAGGACAAGTCAAGCAATAATCACACAATTCAAGCAAGCATGCAAAGAGTATATTGGCAGCGGAAAGTAAAGCATGCAACTTGCAAGAATATAAAGGGAAGGGTTTGGAGAATTCAAACGCTATTGGAGACACGGATGTTTTTCCCGTGGTTCGGATAGGTGGTGCTATCCTACATCCACGTTGATGGAGACTTCAACCCACGAAGGGTAACGGTTGCGCGAGTCCACACAGGGCTCCACCCAAGGGCAACGGCTGCGCGAGTCCACGAAGGGCTCCACCCATGAAGGGTCCACGAAGAAGCAACCACCCACAAAGGGTCCACGAAGAAGCAACCTTGTCTATCCCACCATGGCCATCGCCCACGAAGGACTTGCCTCACCAGCGGTAGATCTTCACGAAGTAGGCGATCTCCTTGCCCTTAAAAACTCCTTGGTTCAACTCCACAATCTTGTCGGAGGCTCCCAAGTGACACCTAGCCAATTAAGGAGACACCACTCTCCAAGAAGTAACAAATGGTGTGTAGGTAATGAACTCCTTGCTCTTGTGCTTCAAATGATAGTCTCCCCAACACTCAACTCTCTCTCATAGGATTTGGATTTGGTGGAAAGAAGATTTGAGTGGAAAGCAACTTGGGAAGGCTAGAGATCAAGATTCATATGGTAGGAATGGAATGTCTTGGTCTCAACACATGAGTAGGTGGTTCTCTCTCAGAACAAATGAGTTGGAATGATGTGTGTGTTCTGATGGCTCTCTCACTGAATGAGAAGAAGGTGGAGGGGTATATATAGCCTCCACACAAAATCCAACCATTACACAGTTTTCCAATCTCGGTGGGACCGAACAAATAAACTCGGTCGGACCGAAAATGTAAACCTAGTGACCGTTAGGAATTTCGGTGGGACTGACATGCAACTCGGTAGGACTGATTCGGTTAGGGTTTGGGCATAACGTAATCTCGGTGAGACCGATTACACAAACTCGGTGAGACCGAATTTGGTAATTAGCTAACCAGAGAGTTGGTCAGGCAAACTCGGTTGGACCGATTTGCTCTTTCGGTGAGACCGAGTGGAACTCGGTGAGACCGAAAAGTTACAAAGGGGAAACACTGAGTTTACATTGCAATCTCGGTGGGACCGATTCGCTCTTTCGGTGGGACCGAAAAGTTACGAAAGGGAAACAGAGAGTTTGCAACCCCATCTCGGTGGGACCGAGATCCTTATCGGTAGAACCGAATTGCTAGGGTTTGGCAGTGGCTAATGACAAGCGAAACTCGGTGGCGTCGGATAGGAAGAATCGGTAGGACCGAGTTTGGCTTAGAGTTTTGGTCATATGTGGATATGGGAAAGTAGTTGAGGGTTTTGGAGCATATCACTAAGCACATGAAGCAAGAGGCTCATTAAGCAACACCTCATCCCTCCTTAATAGTATTGGCTTTTCCTATGGACTCAATGTGATCTTGGATCACTAAAATATGAAATGTAGAGTCTTGAGCTTTTGAGCTTGAGCCAATCCATTCTCCTTAGCATTTTGAGGGTTCCACTTTCACATCCATGCCATGCCAATCATTGAGCTTTCCTGAAATAATTATCTTGGAATAGTATTAGCTCAATGAGCTATATGTTGTTATGAATTACCAAAACCACCTAGGGATAGTTGCACTTTTAGTATATAAAGGGACGAACTGGCGGCGGTTTAGGGACAACACACAACAACTCGAGAACCAGGCAAAGCGGATTCGCTCCCTGGTCATCGAAACCCTAGCAATTCCATCACAATTGGAGTAGGCTTTTACCTTCATCGTAAGGGGCCGAACCAGCATAAAACTCTCGCATCCTTCTTCCTCTTTAACCCCTTTAAGCTAACCCGTTCCGATGGCTGCACGGCTAAGTCCTTTCACAAGGACATCTGCCGTGACAAAACCACGAAAGTTGGCGCCCACCGTGGGGCTATCGCACAATGGTTTCGAGTTCTTGAAGGGCAGCTTCAAAGGACTCAAGGGATACGATGTGGGCCGGATGACTAAAAGTCGTCGCGGTAAGCTCTACATCGACGACTCAGGATGGGGTCCCGAGGCCGGTTCAGTCGAGTACGGGTACCGGGTCCCCTTTGGTGGAATTCACGTCTTCATCGGCAAGATCGATTAACCGGGCCCTGAGCCGGACATCTGCACCGACATCATCGAGACGGCTCAGCATGCAAGCTCTGCCCAGGTTCAGCCCACCGTAAAGCATGTCTTCGTAGGTGTCATCCATGGAGTGGAATATGAGGATATATCGGCATCTGGTGGCAAAACCATTGTCTGCTCTGATGATGAGTCTTCAACCAGAGAGACCGAGTCGATGTACCAGCTGTAGGATGGACGAATTAGTGGAGGTTCCGATGGCAACAGTATTCTGGACCCCCTTGATCTGCCAAGCCGGGTCGCGGTCTTCATGGCCGAACCAGCGCAGCACTCTTCTACCGCCGCGGCAATGATCATCGGTTCAGCAACAGCAACACCAGCGGGAGCAGGGGGCTCTGTGCCGCCTCCGGCTCAGGTTTTTTCCGATCTATTCAACGCTTTAGCAATGTTGCTGGCAGCGGACGTGGACGCGGCAAACCGGGATCAGCACAACACAGAGATTGCAAAGGTGAAGGATCAGATAACTCAAGCTAAAGCGGACCTGGCAGCAGAAAACACTAGGATGGCTATAGAGCGGGCCAGATTGGAGGCTCGGTCGTACCGGCTTATGCTGGATCAGAGTGCGTCAGATGACGTCATGAGGAGAAGATACCGGTCGCGCCTTTCATCGGTCTTGGAGGCGAGGAATCTCTTTAACACGCCAGGAGCGGGCACCAGCAACCAACCTGTGGTAAACCGGGCGGAGGCACCTACGACCGGGGCACCGGTTCAGCCTCGTGCGACGGATCCACCGCCTCCGCCTCGTCAGAACGACATTCCATCACAACACGTATCAACACCTCCGGGTCATTACTCCAACCCATTGGATAACATCATTGTTGCCGCTTCACGATTGGCAGCTCTCCCGATTGATGGTGAGTCCCCCGTAGCAGTTGAGACACGACAGGCTAGGGAACTCCTTCAGACAGCTTTGACTCAGCAACAGGCCTATTCATATAGCCTCGAAAGGATTCATTCTACTCCCCGCCCAAGCCGGAGCTACAACAGGCATATCGAGGAACCGGCCGTATCAAGCAGTGCGAGGAATCGTAATCCTCCCCATGGCAATAACCCGACGGTTGGCGGTGGCAATGCCCAGGATGTAGTGGATCGCGCTAGGGCACGTCGGGAAGCCGAGTTAGCGGCACAACACGAAGCACCAGTTCATCAGCTCACGCCAGTTCGTCAGTTCACTCTGGTTCGTCCAAAAACATCGATGGAACTAGGGGTTACCTCCAGTTCTTTGGGAGTGCCATGTCTTGTCCCGGCGCTGCGCAATGTACGGTTACCCAAGGATTCAAAGGCCCGCGTAAGGTGCCGAATTACACCGCCGATTTATCCCCTGAGTCATGGGTGGATAGTTATGAGATGGCAATGGAGATGCTGGATGTGGACGAAGCGGTGTGTGCCAAATACTTTACCATGATGTTGGAGGGAACAACTCGCACGTGGTTGAAAAATCTGCCAGCCAACTCTATTGGATCATGGGCCGAATTAAGGGCCCGGTTTATCCAGAACTTCAAAGATACGTGCAAGAAGCCCATGTCCATCGTGGATTTAGCTGCCTGTGTCCAGGAGGAAGGAGAATCAACAACCCACTGGGTGCACCGGGTTTCGGAGATTTTGCATTCATCAGACCGCATCAATGCTGACACAGCCATTTTAACATTGGAAGGCAATTTCTGGTTTGCACCTTTGAAGCTGAAATTGGGACGGCTCAAACGTCATTGTAATGACATAGGAACGCTTATGGCGGCTCTAGTAAAATATGCCGACTCTGAAAGTACCAAGGACCCCGAGTTTGATGATGACAAGACAGGGAAGGGAAAGAAGAGCGGCAATGCCAAGGGGCAGCAGCATAATTCAGCAGGTCATGGGAACAATGGTAAATGCAAGGCAGATAATAGCTTGGACTTTGTGGCTAACACCAATGCCCAGGATAACGGTCAGCGGTGTAAGGGTAAACCGCCCCAGCGGGGTGGAGGGTCAGGCCCCTATCTGGAGCGCCTGTTAAACCAGCCTTGCCCAAAGCACGGATCGAAGGAGAGACCAGCTACGCATCTTTGGATGGATTGCTTCATCATGCGGGAGTTCAAAAATTCAAATCTGTTTCAATATGACAATGGACCGCCTGGCGGTTCAGGAGGCGGTTTCCATGGGCCGGGTTATGGTGGTGGCAGTTCCGGTTCAGGGTTCCAGGGCAACCAAACCGGACATGGCAATCCGAATAGCCAGGGCAACCAGGGAGGTTACAACCATCAGGGGAACCAACAGCAGCAGCAATCGGGTTATCAGAGCAATCCAAAACAGTTGAATAGTGGGCAGTATCATGTCTTCACCACTAGCTTATGTAAGCATGATCAGAAGCTTCATAAAAGAGCTGTGAAATCCGTTGAACCGGCGGTACCTTGTTATCTGCGCTGGTCTGAACAACCCATCCTGTGGATTCGAGAGGATCATCCACCCCGGGTTGACAATCCGGGTCATTTGGCTTTAGTGGTGGCACCCCAGGTTGGGGGGTATAAATTTACCAAGGTGCTTATGGATGGAGGAAGTAGTATCAATATCCTTTACTATGAAACCTTTCGTCGCATGGGGCTAACAGATAAGAATCTTAAACCGTCGAACACTGTGTTTCATGGGGTAGTGCCTGGTAAATCGGCATACCCAGTTGGCAAGATAGCTCTGGAAGTTGCTTTTGGAGACGATCATGATTCAAGATCAGAGGTGTTGACTTTTGAAGTAGTGAAAATCAAGAGTCCATATCATGCCCTGTTCGGACGGCCGGCTTATGCTAAGTTCATGGCAAGGCCTTGTTATGTTTATTTGCAGCTTAAGATGCCGGGTCATAAGGGGACCATCACGATGCATGGGAGCTGGAAGATTGCTTTGGAATGTGAAGAAGGTGATGCAGCTTATGCTGAGTCGGTTTGTGCCACGGAGGAGCTGAAATTTTACAAAGACAATGTTGATCCGACAGATATGACTTCTCTGAAAAAGCCAACTACTGAGCATGATCTGGCACTGAAGTTTAAATCAGCTAAGGAGACTAAACTGGTTGACTTTGTTCCTGGCGATTCATCCAAGCATTTCAGCATCAGCGCTAACTTGGATCTGAAATAGGAAGGCGCGCTCATCGAGTTCATCCGTGAGAACCGGGACATCTTTGCATGGAAGCCTTCTGACATGCCAGGTGTACCAAGGGAACTCGCTGAGCACACCCTTAATATAGATCCTATGTTTAAACCGGTCAAGCAATTTCTTTGCCGCTTCAACGAAGAAAGGCATAAAGCTATTGGTGAGGAGGTAGCCCGGCTCTTGGCAGCAGGGTTTATTGTGGAGGTCTTTCATCCTGAGTGCCTAGCTAATCCGGTGTTGGTACTTAAGAAAAACAGCACTTGGCGTATGTGTGTGGATTACACAGACTTAAACAAAGCCTGTCCAGCTGACCCCTTTGCTCTCCCTTGAATCGATCAAATTATTGATGCTACAACAGGTTGTGACCATTTGTGTTTTCTGGATGATCATTCTGGTTATCATCAGATCAAAATGGCAGTTAAGGACTAGGAGAAGACAGCCTTCATAACTCCCTTTGGAGCCTTCTGCTATGTATCTATGCCTTTCGGGCTCAAGAGTGCCCAAGCAACTTATCAGCGCTGTGTTCAGAATTGTCTACATAAACAGATTGGGTGCAACGTACATGCATATGTGGATGATATTGTGGTGAAATCCAGAAAGGAGGATACATTGATAGGTAACTTGAGAGAAACTTTTGATAACCTCCAGGTTTATAAGATGATGCTTAATCCGGCCAAATGTGTCTTTGGTGTACCGGTAGGCAAGGTTTTGGGTTTTCTGGTGTCTAACATGGGGATTGAAGCTAATCCGGAAAAAATCACGGCTATCACGTCTCTAGCTAAACCGGCGTGCATTAACGATGTTCAATGTTTGGCAGGCCGGATTGCAGCCTTAAGCCGGTTTATCAGTCACCTTGGAGAGAAGGCTATCCCTTTGTATCAGATGTTATAGAAAACGGATCACTTCGTCTGGAGTGACGCTGCTGATGAAGCACTTGCAGATCTGAAAAGACAGTTAGCCGAGCCACCTGTCCTTGCGGCTTTGGTTGATAAGGAGCCCTTGTTGCTATATGTGGCTGCTAATGCCCGAGCTGTTAGTTTGGCTATTGTTGTGGAGCGCAAGGAGGCTGGGAAAGAGTATCCGGTTCAACGACCGATTTATTATATCAGCGAGGTGCTTATCGAGTCCAAACAGAGATACCCACATTGGCAGAAACTGGTGTATGGAGTTTCCATGGCAAGCCGGAAGCTCAAGAATTATTTTCAGGGTCATCCTATCACAATGGTCAGTTCAGCCCCCCTGGGAGATATCATCCAAAACAAAGAAGCAACTGGCCGGATTGCTAAGTTGGCTATTGAGCTTGGACCTCATGGGCTAAAATATACACATCACACAACAATCAAATCCCAAGCACTTGTGGACTTCATCAATGATTGGATAGAGTCGCAAGCATCGAAGGAAAAGCCAGACAACACTTATTGGACTATTCACTTTGATGGGTCCAGGCAATTGGAGGGCTCGGGGGCTGGAGTCATATTAACTTCCCCACTAGGTGTAAGTTTTGTTATGTTCTCCGTTTAATGTTCCCTTGTACTAACAATGCAGCTGAGTATGAGGCCTTGCTCCCTGGTCTTCGGATGGCTAAGGAAATGAACTTAAGCCGGGTTAAGTGCTTTGGTGACTCGGACCTGGTGGCTCAGCAGGTATCTGGCACTTGGGATTCCAAGGATCCACTTATGACAGCATATAGATGAGAGGTGGATGTGGTGGCTGGTCACTTCAAGGGTTATCAAGTGGACCATATAGACCGGCGGAAGAATGAAGCAGCAGACGCTTTAAGTCGCTTAGGCTCTCAACGTAAACCGGTGCCACCCAATACCTTCCTCGATGTACTGCATAATCCGTCAGTGAAGATACCTACGGAGGAGGATTGGGCTGTGCCCGACCCGAAGGCTCAATTGGTGGCGGCTCTTCATGTTATTCTGGATTGGACGGTCCCGTACCTGGCATACATGAACCGGGGAAAGTTGCCAGACGACGAAACCTTGGCCCGGCAGATAATCCGGTGATCCAAGTCAATAACCATTGTCAATGGGGAGCTACATCATTGTAGTGTCACAGGAGCATTTGAGCGTTGTGTCTCTCCTCAAGAAGGTTGTGAGATCTTGCGTGAGATCCACTAGGGAGGTTGTGGTCACCACGTCGGTTCAAAATCCTTGGTGGCTAAGGCTTTTCGTCACGGCTTCTATTGGTTGACGGCTCATGCTGATGCTGAGGATTTGGTAAAGAGGTGTGATGGTTGTCAAAAGTTTGCACACCGTGCTCATGTTCCGTCCGAAGAATTGAGAATGATCCCAATAACTTGGCCGTTTGCAACTTGGGTGCTTGATATGGTTGGACCTTTTAAGAGGTCCAAGGACAAGAAGACCCCACCTGCTGGTGGCGGTTGATAAGTTTACCAAGTGGGTAGAGGCCGAGCCAGTCGGTAAGTGTGATGCGACCACGACAGTTCAATTCATCAAAAAGTTGATGTTCCGGTTTGGTTTTCCACACAACATTATTACTGATAATGGTACTAATCTGTCCAAGGGTGCTATGGAGGAGTTTTGTCAACGTGAGCACATCCGGCTTGACGTGTCATTAGTGGCTCACCCCCAATCTAATGGTCAAGCAGAACGGGCCAATCAAGAAATTTTGAGAGGTATCAAACCCCGACTTATGGTTCCTTTAAAACGGACGCCGGGTTGTTGGGTGGAGGAGTTACCTTCTGAGTTATGGAGTATCAACAACACACCAAATAGATCTACGGGTTACATGCCTTTCTTCATGGTTTATGGAGCAGAGGCAGTTCTTCCTAGTGACATACGTCATGACTCACCCCGTGTGGCGGCTTATGTTGAAGCTGATAATGAGAAAGCACGTCAGGACTCACTGGACCTGTTAGATGAGGAACGTGATCTTGCGGCAGCACGTTCGGCGATTTACCAACAAGATCTACGACATTATCACAGCCGCCGGGTTAAAACCAGGACTTTTCAAGAAGGCAATCTGGTGCTCCGGCTCATCCAGGAACAGACTGATATGCACAAGTTATCCCCACCTTGGGAAGGGCCTTTTGTGGTCAGCAAAAATTTGCACAATGGATCATACTACCTTATCGATTTTCGAGAGCACAAAGACTCACATAAATCGGAGGAGGAGACCAAGCGGCCGTGGAATATAGCTCATCTTCGGCCTTACTATACTTAAGCCATAGGCTCTTTTTTATGTACATAATTATGACAATGTATATATTATGATCAATATAATAAACCGGAGCCTCAGCTAAAGCAGGGTCTCTGTTGTCTTTACATCCAGTATGTTTACATAAGGGCTCCTGTTCATAAAAGCGGAGTCCTGCTGATCTGGCTTGTCTAGCCACACATATGAAATCACCAGGGGGATTGGTCGTATCCGAACCTGAGCTACACCTCTTGACCGGCTTAAAGCCAAAGGGAAGTCACTAGGGGGCTTGGTTGTATTTACACGATAGCTACACCTCTTGATAGGATTAAGGCCAAAAGGAAATTATGTGGGGCCAAAGAGAGTGTTGCACCAGCACAACTCAAACATAGGCACCCACCGAGCACAGCTCACATGTTGCTTAAGGGATCTTTGCTTCTCAACGAACAAAGAGTCCGCACCTTTGCAATAGGCTATCAAGCCAGGCTTGGAAGCCAGGTGTATTCACCTAAAACCCCGGGTTATCCTACCTCTTTAAGTAAGCCACTCCGTCCAGGTAAACCTGGTATGACCCGTCGAACGTTTGACAAGTCAATCTCATAGACCCTGAACTTGTCAAAGTTAAAACGATGATTGGTTAAAGATTGAGGTCCATCTTAAAAGGCTTTGAAAAATGGTTTAACTCAGTGGCCTGGCAGCCCATGAAAAGCCTCGATTTAGGGCCAAGCGGCCCATGAAAAGCCTTGTTTATTCTTCTTATATTTTTTGCAAAGTTTTCTTTTCTTTTTATAAAATTCATAAGTGTTTTCTGATAAACCGGCGTTTATTATAACCCGGCATGACTTACAATGCTAAATTGTTATTACATGATCAGCTATAATCTGGCTTTTTCTGTTCCGGTCTGGTTTTGACTACAAGTCACCAGTATTATATGGTTAAACCAGTGTTTATCATAACCCGGTACAGTTTTATCGTAAACTGGTGTAGCGACCAGACCTCAAACGGTCCAATCTCTGTGCTCAGGTTTCATCCTTGGATCAGTAATGCTGACACCACACAGTACTTGAAGGATCTATAACAGAGTAGCAATCACACACTTATTACATCGAGTGTATCAAAAGAGAGCTTATTACAATATATATGGCTTAAGGCCATCTAATACCGATAAGAACGGAAGGCTTGGAAGATAAGTGAGTCCATCAACTCCAACGACATCACTGAATACAGAGCCACGACCTAAAAGCACCTTACTCGTCATCTGAAAAGTCTGCAACATTAGAGGTTGTAGCCCGAAACGGGTCAGCACATGGAATATGCTGGCAATGTAACACATAGAGAACAATAAAAGAATAAGGCTATTCGATATGCATATTTGGCTGGTGGAAAAGCTCTATGGTTACAGTTTTTCGTAAAGCCAATTTTCCCCTACTGCAAAGGAATAAATTTTATTTAACTATCATTGTAGTTGTTAAACATTGAGAATGGTTGACAGCATTCTCAATCCCAATTAAGCATCAACATAAACAAAACCCAACAAAATTAATTTTTGAGTAACATGACAAGATTCACTTGATAATCCAGGTACTAGATACTCAAGATGTCCATAACCGGGGACATGACTAACCATGATTAGTTTATACACTCTGCAGAGGTTTGCGCACTTTTCCCCACAAGACTCGATCTCCTCCGTTTGATTTCTCGCACTACATGGTGTTTGAGAAACGGATGACCGAGACATAGTCTTTCAGAAGCGCTAGCACCTTACAATCGGGTAGACCGTTACACCTACTTTCCCCTACATCTGCTAGTCTACCACTGTAAGAGTTCGCACGACTTAATCAACTATGCTAGAGCCCATAGCAGTTTCTAGCATGAATAATCTCATGATCCCTTTGAGCCTGGGTGGCGGTCCAAAAGAAAACAGGCAATCGCTGGAATACCTAGGTGCCTCAATCCACCCAGATGTGTATTTAAGTTGCCACCTTAGATAAACCATTAATTTAACAATCTCACATCTGTCATGGATACACTCACCCAATCCACGTCTACTAGCATAGCATGGCATAATAAGCAAACGTAGAAGTAACTCCCAAAGGTTTGAAAATAAACAGGTAATTGGTACTACCTCAACTACTTCCCAAACCCACAATTTAATTAGATCCTAATCATGCAATGTGTGAGGGTTGATGTAATGCAATAAAACTGGGTAGTAGGGGGTATGATCAAAGTGTTACTTGCCTTGCTGGTGATCCGGGAAACCTAGCGATTCAAAGTAGCAAGCGGCGCACTCCGGGTACTCTATCGCAAACAAACAAGCATACAATAAGTACTCAAGTAATGCACACATAAAACTCAAATAAAAGATCTAACCAGAAAGTTCAACTTAAGAACTCCGGTTGGCAAAAAGAATCAAACCGAACGAAACAACGAAAGACAAACTGTAAAAGAAACAGGCTTCGTTTACTAATCTCAAAACTAGGGCAAATTTTACTAAGGCAAAACTTGTTTGAGTTGGTTAAACGGAAAGAGGGTTTCGAGACGAAACTCCAGGCGCTTGAATCGCCTGATTCTGATAAACGAGCGAAAAGTTAAACTAAAATGAAAATCGGATCAAAAATCGCGATCAGAAAAATTGCGGATTTAATCCGAGTAAAAGAAAAATGACGAACAGATTAACGAACGGGCGTTCGTTAACAGGAACTAAATGATGAACGCGTTCGTTAAAACGAACGGACAAGCGAACGCTCGCAAAATAAATAAACCGGAGAAAAACCGATCTAGTTAAGAAAAAAACGAAAACTAGGGTTTTCAAAAAAAACGAAACGGCTTTTTCTCAAAACCGGCGGCGGCTACCTCATCTCGGGGCTCTGGCGGGTGGCTGGTGGTGCGGGGCGGCGGGGCGGCGGCTCCGACGCCGCAGCGGCGCGGCGGGCGGCGCGGCGGCGGCGGCAGGCGCCACGGGCGGCGTGGGGCGGCGACGGCGGTGTGAGCTGCAGGGGGGCGGTGGTGGTTATAAAGGGGGCGGGGAGAGGCGACTTGGGGGAGGGGTCGGCCTCGGGAGGAGGAGTCCTCCCCGTACTCGGGCGTCGGCGGCGCTGGTCGGGACTCCTGTCCCAACCCGGCGAGAGGCGGCGGCGGGCGGCTGGGCCGGCCTGCTCGGCTGGGCCCTTGGCCAAGTCGGGCGCGGGGTCTCGTTTAAAAAAACCAATATCGCTGGAGCTAAAAAAAATTCTAGAAAAATAAATAAAAATCTAAAAATGGCAAAATAAATTTTCTCCGTCTAAATAAAATATTTAGAACAGGATGAACATTTTTTTTGGCTCTAAATGCAATTTTTGAAAACGTACAATTTTCCTAAATTCAAATAAAATAGCAAATAAAACCAAAATAAAATCTTATTTGATTTGTTATTTAAACCCTCAATATTTCTTTATTTTGGGAAATTCATTTTATTCCCTCTCTCATATTTTTGTAATAGAAATAATTGAAGATAAAATAAATAAAATCAAATGATCCTATTTTCAAAATTTGAGAAAACTCAAATATGAGAATAACGAAATCCCCAACTCTCTCCGAGGGTCCTTGAGTTGCGTAGAATTTTTTAGGATCAGTCAAAATGCAATAAAATATGATATGCAATGATGATCTAGTGTATAACATTCCAAATTGAAAATTTGGGATGTTACAAACCTACCCCCCTTAAGATGAATCTCGCCCTCGAGATTCGGGTTGGCTAGAAAATAGGTGAGGGTGGTCCTTTAGCAAATCTTCCTCTCGCTCCCAGGTGGCTGCGTCCTCTGTGTGGTGGCTCCACTGAACTTTGCAAAACTTGATAACTTTGCTGCGGGTGACTCGGCTGGCATACTCAAGAATCTTGACTGGTTTCTCCTCATAGGTCAAATCACTGTCCAACTGAATTGCTTCCAGCGGCACTATGTCTCTCAGCGGTATATCAACCATCTCTGCGTGGCACTTCTTCAACTGGGAAACGTGGAACACATCGTGAACTCCTGACAATCCTTCGGGCAACTCCAACTTGTAGGCTACTTCTCCCATATGCTCCAAAACTTTGTATGGTCCTACAAAACGTGGTGCTAACTTTCCCTTCACTCCAAAGCGCTTAACTCCTCGAAGTGGAGATACTCGAAGATAAACTCGGTCTCCTACTTCGTAAACTGTCTCCTTGCGTTTTGAATCCGCATAGCTCTTCTGCCTGGATTGGGCTACCTTGAGCCTATCGCGAATTAATTTCACTTTCTGTTCAGACTCCTTAATCAGATCCGGTCCAAACAACTGGCGGTCTCCAACTTCATCCCACGACAAATGGGTCCTGCACCTCCTTCCGTACAAGGCTTCGAAAGGGGCCATCTTCAAACTGGATTGATAACTGTTGTTATAAGAGAACTCTGCATATGGAAAATTCTCGTCCCAACTAGATCCGTAATCTAGCGCACAAGCTCTCAACATATCCTCCAAAATCTGATTGACTCTCTCGGTCTGTCCATCTGTCTGCGGATGGAAAGCTGTACTGAACTCTAGCTTGGTACCTAAAGTTTCATGCAACTGATTCCAGAACTTTGAGGTAAACTGGGTTCCTCTATTTGACACAATGCTCCTCGGAACTCCATGCAGACATACGATCCTGGTCATGTATATCTTTGCCAACTTTGCACTGGTATAGGTAGTCTTCACTGGAATGAAATGAGCTACCTTTGTCAAATGATCGACTACAACCCAAATTGAGTCATAGCCTGAACGAGTCCTGGGTAAACCCGTAATAAAATCCATGCCTAACTTATCCCACTTCCATTCGGGTATTGGAAAAGGCTGTAACAATCCTGCTGGCTTCTGATGCTCTGCCTTTACTCTCTGACATACATCACAAACTGCTACATACTCCGCAATATCCTTCTTCATTCCGGTCCACCAGAAAATATCCTTCAAATCCAGATACATCTTGGTATTTCCTGGGTGAATCATGGGCCTCTTGCAGAATTAACTTCCTGATTTCCGAATCATTAGGCACATAAACACGGTCTTCAAACCATAAGGTATCGTGCTCATCCTCACGAAATCCTTTAGCTTTTCCTTTGCTCATTTTCTCCTTAATAGAAGCAATCTCCTTGTCAGTCCTTTGAGCTACTCTGATCTTATCCATCAAGGTCGACCGAATCTCCAATGCTGCTACTTAGCCTCTCGGGACTATTTCCAAACATAGCTCATGAAGATTTTATGCTAACTCCCTTGGTAAATCTCCCGTCATTAGTGTGTTGACATGGCTCTTACGACTCAACGCGTCAGGCACTACGTTAGCCTTTCCGGGGTGATAATGCAGTCTCATTTTATAATCCTTGATGAGCTCCAACCATCTCCTTTGTCTGAGATTCAACTCCTTATGCGTGAAGATATACTTCAAACTCTTGTGATCCGTGTACACCTCACAATGATTTCCAATGAGAAAATGTCTCCAAGTCTTCAATGCATGCACTACGGCTGCTAACTCCAAATCATGCGTAGCATAGTTCAACTCATGAGGCTTAAGCTGTCGTGAGGCATATGAAACAACTCTTCCTTCCTGCATAAGCACTTCTCCAAGTCCTCGACGTGAAGCGTCGCAATACACCTCATAATCCTTGGTCTGATCTGGCAAAATTAACACAGGTGATGTAACCAAACATTTCTTCAGCTCCTGGAAACTGGCCTCACATTCTTCAGTCCATATGAACTTGGTATCCTTCTTCAACAGCTCCGTCATAGGCTTCGCAATCTTCAAGAAATTTTCAATGAACCTCCGGTAGTATCCTGCGAGTCCAAGAAAAGTCCGTATTTCTCCAACTATTGTTGGGGCTTCCCAATTTGTCACAGTGTCAACCTTAGTGGGATCTACTGCTATACCTTCTCCAGATATAACGTGTCCGAGAAATCCAACTTCCTTCAACCAAAACTCACATTTTCTAAACTTGGCATACAACTGATGTTCTCTGAGCTTACCAAGTACCAAACGCAAATGCTCCTTATGCTCCTCTTCATTGTTCGAGTAAACCAGGATATCATCAATGAACACTACGACGAACTTATCCAAAAATTCCATAAACACTTTGTTCATCATGTTCATAAAATAAGCAGGTGCGTTAGTCAGACCAAATGACATAACGGTATACTCGTATAGCCCATACCTGGTGGTAAAAGCTATCTTAGGTATATCATGTTCTTGAATCTTCAACTGATGGTACCCTGATCGTAGATCGATCTTGGAAAATACGTTAGCTCCTTGCAATCGATCAAACATATCATTGATCATCGGTAGTGGGTACTTGTTCTTGAAGGTTACTTCATTCAATCCTTGATAATCCACAACCATCCTTAACGATCCATCCTTCTTCTCCACTAGAAGTATTGGCGATCCCCAAGGCGAAGAACTTGGGCGAATATACCCTTTATCCAGTAACTCCTTAATCTACTTCTTAATCTCCACCAAATCCTTTACGGGCATCCTATATGGTCTTTTAGATATTGGTCCTGTGCCTGGCAAAAGCTTAATCAAAAACTCAATATCTCTATCCGGTGGCATGCCTGGCAACTCCTCTTGAAATACATCAGGGAAATCCTTCACCACCGGTACTTCCTTCTGCACAACTCATGTTAGACAATTTACTTGAGTCCTCTTCGGCACATGCCGGGATACATACTTGATCCTTCTCCCTTCTGGGGTGGTAAGCAAAATCGACTTACTGGCGCAATCGATGTTTCCTCCATACATCGATAGCCAATCCATACCCAGAATTTCATCCAAACCTTGTGATTCCAAAATGATTAAATCCGAGGGAAACACATGCCTACCTATACTCAATGGCACTTGAAAACATCCCTTACTAGCCATATACTCCGCTCCTGGTGAGCTTACTAACATGGGTGTTCTAAGAACTTTGGTGGGCAGGTTATACTTATCCACAAATCCCCTTGATATGTATGAATGCGATGCACCAGTATCAAGAAGAATGAGTGCAGTAAATGACTTAACCAAAAACTTACCGATTACTGCATCCGGCTGCTCTTCAACCTCCTCCACCTTAACGTGGTTCACCTGTCCCCTATTGAAAGGGTTCGAATTCTTCCCAGAGCTTCCATTGCCATTTCCATTCTAGGATTCAGGACATTCATTGAGATAATGTCTGGTCTTCTGGCACTTAAAGCAAGTGACTTGGCTCAGGTCTCTCTTGGCTGGGGTTGATGGGTTGGTGCGGTTCTGGCCGTTGCTTCCTCCATTCTCGTTACCATTCTTGGTGCCATTGTGATTGTGCGAGCTACCTCCTCCATGGGTATGCTAAAAATGTCCTCCCGGTCTAGGGGTAAGACGTGGCTTCTGTGGAGCTCCAGAATTGTACTTCCCTTGCCCATACTTCCTCTTGCGATTCTCAATCTGCTGCTGCTTCCCTTCAATCATAAGAGCACGATCTACCAACTCCTGGTAGTTGTTGAAGGTTGCTACCATCAACTACATGCTCAACTCATCATTCAGTCCTTCTAGAAACTTCTCCTGCTTAGCTGCATCTGTAGCTACGTCATCTGGGGCATAACGTGCTAGCTTACTAAAATCCTCCACATACTGGCCAACTGTCCTTCCTCCTTGGCGCAAGTTGCGAAACTCTCGCTTCTTCATGGCCATAGCTCCTGCTGAAACATGGGCAGTACGGGAAGCCTGCTGGAACTGGTCCCATGTGATAGTGTCGACAAGGAAAGTGGCTGTGAAATTCTCCCACCATGATGCTGCAGGTCCTTCAAGCTGATGTGCGGAAAACTTCACCGTTTCTGCATCTGTGCATCCTGTGGTGGTCAACTCCCTTGCTGTCTTGCGGAGCCAATCATCTGCTACTATCGGCTCGGTGCTACTGGAAAACACCGGCGGATTCAGCCTAAGAAAACGGGCTAAGTGATCAATAGGTGGTGGTGGTGGTGGGTTGTTGTTGTTCCCCTAATTCTGATTCTGGACTAGCAACTGCATCAATGTGTTCTGCTGCTGGATCAACTGAGTGAGCTCTGGTGGGAAGGTAAATTCGGGGTCACATCTCGGAGGCATCTGAGGGTTTTTAGAAAGGATGAGATTTAAGAATAGGGAGGGGTATAGAGAGAAAACACTACCCATATGCACATGAGGCAAAAGCAAACAATTCACTTCATTCAATCAACCAAACAAGGGCATACAATCAATCTAACTATCGCAAAAGTGCTCGAACTACTATATTTACATGGTGGACTACTACTACTGAAGGGGTGGTCTACTAGAAATATTCTTCGGTTGCAGACTCCATGATATCTGCTCCAGCTTCATAAACATAGTCATCATCGCTATCATATGGATCCGAGTCGGTGTCGTCGATGATGATGTAGTCTTCCGGGCGGATCTCCTTGGGTTCTTCGTCTTCTTCTACTGGTGTAGGGCCTCCCATAAATATTCCGATCTTCTTGATCAGATCGTCATTCTTCTCCACTAACACTTCGATTTCTTCTTCATAATCTTCACGTGTAGCCTTGGGTTCTTCCTCCAGTTCCTTGATTCTAGTCTTTGCCTTCTTCAGATCTATCATGGCGACGCACATCTGGTTCTCCTGACATCGAATGTGTTGGTTTAACTCCTGGATAAAAGCTGCAATTGATCTATCCTTCTTGGTACTGATCATCTCCCATTGCTCATCTCGGCGTCCACAAATCTGGTAGATAGTATCCTTGAGATCATTGCATTAAACTTCTCCAATACGTCACATGGCGATGTGAGCTGCCATACTCTTTCCTAGACTCCAGGTTGGTGCATCAAAAGAAAACTCTATGGGCCGAGTGACCGGCATGAACGTCCTTCCTGGAACTTGAACTTGAATCATCCAACGCTCCTCTTCAGGTAAAGTGGCGTTGTAGGTTCCGGTGAAACTTGGTACTCCTATGTTCAGATATCTAGTGAGTTCCTTCAAGTGATGTCCAAAGGGTGTATCTTCATCCGGTTGTGTGAACGTGTTCCTTGCATCCGCCATCCTAAAAGAGTGGAAAAGATGAGAGGTCATAATGAGAAGAGAGTGAGTAGTGGTCTAGGGCTTTAGCTTAGTGGTCGTGTCCTACAGTCAGCGTGTGCTCTGATACCATCTTGTAGCGACCAGACCTCAAACGGTCCAATCTCTATGCTCAGGTGTCATTCCTGGATCAGTAATGCTGACACCACACAATACTTGAAGGATTTATAACAGAGTAGCAATCACACACTTATTACATCGAGTGTCTCAAAAGAGAGCTTATTACAATAAATATGGCTTAAGGCCATCTAATAACGATAACAGCGGAAGGCTTGAAAGATAAGTCAGTCCATTAACGTTGCAGCCTGAAACGGGTCAGCACATGGAATATGCTGGCAATGTAACACATAGAGAACAATAAAAGAATAAGGCTATTCTATATGCATATTTGGCTGGTGAAAAAGCTCTATGATTACAGTTTTGCGTAAAGCCAATTTTTCCCTACTGCAAAGGAATAAATTTTATTTAACTATCATGGTAGTTGTTAAACATTGAGAATGGTTGACAGCATTCTCAATCCCAATTAAGCATCAACGTTAAACAAAACCCAACAAAATTAATTTTTGTGTAACATGACGAGATTCACATGATAATCCAGGTACTAGATACTCAAGATGTCCATAACCGGGGAAACGGCTAACCATGATTAGTTTATACACTCTGCAGAGGTTTGCACACTTTTGCCCACAAGACTCGATCTCCTCCGTTTGATTTCTCGCACTACATGGTGTTTGAGAAATGGATGACCGAGACATAGTCTTTCAGAAGCGCTAGCACCTTACGATCGGGTAGACCGTTACACCTACTTTCCCCTACATCTACTAGTCTACCACTGTAAGAGTTTGCACGACTTAATCAACTATGCTAGAGCCCATAGTAGCTTGTGGCTGCACACGGCAGTTTCTAGCATGAATAATCTCATGATCCCTTTGAGCCTGGGTGGCGGTCCAAAAGAAAACACGCAATCGCTGGAATACCCAGGTGCCTCAATCTACCCAGATGTGTATTTAAGTTGCCACCTTAGATAAACCATTAATTTAACAATCTCACATCTGTCATGGATACACTCACCCAATCCACGTCTACTAGCATAGCATGGCATAATAAGCAACGTAGAAGTAACTCCCAAAGGTTTGAAAATAAACAGGTAATAGGTACTACCTCAACTACTTCCCAAACCCACAATTTAATTAGATCCTAATCATGCAATGTGTGAGGGTTGATGTAATGCAATAAAACTGGGTAGTAGGGGGTATGATCAAAGTGTTACTTGCCTTGCGGGTGATCCGGGAAACCTAGCGATTCGAAGTAGCAAGCGGCGCACTCCGGGTACTCTATCGCAAACAAACAAGCATACAATAAGTACTCAACTAATGCACACATAAATCTTGAATAAAAGATCTAACCAGAAAGTTCAACATAAGAACTCCGGTTGGCAAAAAGAATCAAACCGAACGAAACAAAGAAAGACAAACGACAAAAGAAACAGGCTTCGTTTACTAATATGAAACTAGGGAAAATTTTAGTGAGGCAAAACTTGTTTGAGTTGGTTAAACGGAAAGAGGGTTTCGAGACGAAACTCCAGGCGCTTGAATTGCCTGATTCCGATAAACGAGCGAAAAGTTAAACTAAAACGAAAATCGGATCAAAAATCGCGATCAGAAAAATCACGGATTTAATCCGAGAAAAAGAAAAACGACGAACAGATTAACAAACGGACGTTCGTTAACAGGAACTAAACAATGAATGCGTTCGTTAAAAAACCAAAACGGCTTTTTCTCAAAACCCTCGGCAGCTACCTCGGCTCGGGGCTCCGGCGAGGCTCCGGCGGGGCTCCGGCAGGTGGCGGGTGGTGCGGGGCGGCGGGGCGGCGGCTCCGACGTGGCGCGGGGCGGCGCGGCGGCGGCGCTGGAGGCGTGGGGCGGCGGCGGCGATGTGAGCTGCAAGGGGGGGCGGCGGTTATAAAGGGGGCGGGTAGAGGCGACTTGGGGGAGGGGTCGGCCTCGGGAGGCGGAGTCCTTCCCGGACTCGGGCGGCGGCGGCGCTGGTCGAGACTCCTGTCCCGACCCGGCGAGAGGCGGCGGCGGGCGGCTGGGCCGGCCAGCTCGGCTGGGCCCTTGGCCCAGTCGGGCGCAGGGTCTCGTTTTTTTAAAACCAATATCGCTGCAGCTAAAAAAATCTAGAAAAATAAATAAAAATCTAAAAATGCCAAAATAAATTTTCTCTGTCTGAATAAAATATTTAGAACAGGATGAATTTTTTTTGGCTCTAAATGCAATTTTTGAAAATGTGCAATTTTCCTAAATTCAAATAAAATAGCAAATAAAACCAAAATAAAATCTTATTTGATTTTTTTATTTAAACCCTCAATATTTCTTTATTTTGGGAAAGTCATTTTATTCCCTCTGTCATATTTTTGTAATAGAAATAATTGAAGATAAAATAAATAAAATCAAATGATCCTATTTTCAAAATTTGAGAAAACTCAAATATGAGAATAACGAAATCCCCAACTCTCTCCGAGGGTCCTTGAGTTGCGTAGAATTTTCTAGGATCAGTCAAAATGCAATAAAATATGATATGCAATGATGATCTAGTGTATAACATTCCAAATTGAAAATTTGGGATGTTACAACTGGCAAACCTGGAAGGAGTCATCTATACTCCAACTTGGTGTTATCACCTCTTTTTTACACAGCCATGGGTGAAAAGAACGAGGTAACAAGTATTTTCTATGTTATAAACAGCCTTGGTCCTACATCCAGGTTCTATATTTGGGCATCATGACCCATCCAGCGGTAAACCGCCAGGACCCTTTTTCAATCTCTTGTATGCAGGAACAAGTTAACATACAGCCACTGCGGATTATGCATATAATAACAATCCCAAAAGCATGGCGAGTTATCAGTATCCAGCAACATAAGTATGCTCGATGGCATAACAGACAAAGTGTTTGAACTAGCCTATTACAAGGCGTTTTCCTGCCCACACGGGATAATTGTTTCAGCAAGAAGGGTAGGCTACGACGGGCTACAGTGGCCTCCGGTTCAGGATTCATCACCAGGACGACTTGAAGATTGCCGATCATCTTGAGTTGGTGCATCCTCCTCCTCTTTACCCAGTGGCTGGAAATCAATTGTTGTCCAATCGATTCCAGTTAAAGCTTGGAACACGGCTTCTTAACTTATAAGGGGGGAAGGATCAATGTCAGGGGAATAAGTGTGCTTACGAATTGGCGGAATAGGATCCTCTACATCATGTATCGGCGCAGGATATCTTTTCTGATCAACATCATAAACCGGCTGATAATGAGACAGATCTGTTTCATCCGCCAATTTGCTTGCTATAGGTCGCATTTCCCTTGTCAGCCTTCGGAGATCATCATTATTAAATTCTGAATCGTCTTCCTTCATGCCGGGATAGCCTTGGCCGATTTCTGCCGGTTCAAGATCTGGAATCCATGCCTCGGCCTGGACTAGCGCAGTCAGCACACCTGACCTTGCAGCTGATTTCTTAAGTTCATCCAACCGGGCGGGCAACATTGACAACTTCTCGAAGGTTTCCTATATCAAAGTCAGAGGAGGCCTCTTATAAGCAGTAGTGCAAATAGCTCGTTGAGATCTGGAATATAGCCGCTATATCAAAGTATAGGCAGCCTTCAGCTTCATCCGCATATCGGAGCCCAGATGGGTAATGCGGGTCCCTGTGACATTGCGAGCATCAATAAACTGGTAACTGATAAGGTAAAGGGGACTTGAAACATATCATACGAGGGCGCTTACCAAATACAGCAGAGGTCATAGTGTTTATTTGCCGCTTTAAACCGGTTAGTTCCTCAACCACCGGCTTAAGGGCTTCTTCTGCGTCTTTGGCTTTCTTTGCTAAAGCGGCCTTGTCGGTATCCCAATCTGTACGTTCCTTCTTAAAATTTTCCTTCAGCTTCTCGATGGCTGCTAAGGCCTTAGTCAGTTCCTCTTTGGCTTTGGAAGCCTCCGCTTGCTAAGATTTGATCTTCTCTTGAAGATCAGTGGTTTGGGAGTCCTTTTTGCTCAGCTCAGCCTATAAATAACAGACATGTCATCAACAGGTTGTATATATTTGAAGTACCAAGCGTATAAAAAGTTATGCACTTTGCACTTGGGGGCTAATGCCTAATCGCTCCATTCTAGAAAATTGTTTCAAGTCCCAAGCGTATAATACAAGCATTATTCTTGGCACTTGGGGGCTAATGTACATCTGCTCAAAATAACAGTGATTAAAGTCCCGGTTCACCTTGGAAAGGTAAACCGGTCCTTGGGGACTACACATGCGAAAGTCACGAGGATATAATGCTAAAGTACCGGTTCATTTTTAAAGGATCAACTGACCCTTGGAGGATAAGTATGCAGAAGTATGGTATTATGAAGTCCTGGTTTTTGATTACTATCATAAATCGGCCCTTGGGAGCTACTGGAATTGGTACTCACAATTGGACTTAAGAGAGGAAAGTATTTGTACTTACTTCATAACGTTCCTTCATCAAATTCACTAAACCGGCTTCATAGTCACAGTTTGAGTACAGACGGTTCACAAAACCAGAATGGAGCTCTTGGGTGTTAAGGTGGGCATAGCTTGATAAATCGGTGCTCCACTTTCCTTTTTCCATGGTAGCATGTTCTTCTTTGGCACTATGTTTTGCCAATACAACAGGATGGCCAGGGGATGTGTGGCCAACGCCAGTAATGATAACCTCATCTTCCTTATCGCCAGCAGCCTTTTCTGGAATTGATGGAATATAAGTAGCCTTAACTGGACTAGAAGGTCCATCATCAGTTCAGACTAGACTTGCCGGTTTATCAGCTTGCACAGCGATATCAACTTCTGCTTGTTCATCAACATTATGATCTTGAGTGGGCGGTTCATCAAACATGGCCTCAGTATTTGGACCTTCCGGTTCCGTAGTCGGCTCTGGTTCAATCATCACATGGTCGTCAGATGGGTTATTCACCCGAGCCTTCTTACTGGGTCTGGCTTTGGCTCTAAAAAGAACAGATGCAAAGGTTAGCATAGCATACAAAGTGTAAAGCGTCAAAAGATTGAGTTGAAATACTTACGCACCAACGGTCTTGAGAGGAGGGAGTTGTGTGGCCGTCGATTCGCCGGATGATGAAGGCGGTGTTACCTGATAGTTCGAATTGGACGGATTAAGAGGTTGTCAGAAATAGCCTGCCTTGGGATAAGAAGTGTCAGAAGTGGGTGAGACCTCAGGTTGGCGTTTTCAAACTGGGGTGTTCGATAAACTGGTCGAAGTGACCGTTTGGCCGCTGTGCCACGTTGTGCGGCGAGCCTCATGCTGCTGCTTCTTCAAAAGAAATTTTGGATCCAAGTGAGCAAGAGGGTGAGAAAATCTTACTTTCCGGACTGTTTGACGGATTTTTTGTGTTGGCAGAGGGTCTGAACCGGAGGAAAGGATAATTACTTCTGCATCATTAGCTTAGCTGCCCTCAGCGTCCTCCTGATAAATATCATTGTCAATGAGGTGCATGAAAAGTGAACCAAGTGAATCAAGTTCTACCTCTTCTTCCGGTTCATCAGGGTCGCCATCAAGCTCTAAACCGATGGGTTCAGTTGCCCTCCTCTTTGCAGTTTTCTTGACAGCTTTCGTTTTAGGTTGAGAAGGCTTCACCGCTTTCTCCTGAGGTTTCTTTTTCCAGAACGGGTCATCACCCTGTTTAAAAAATGGGCAGAAGGTATTCAAAGTTGCACAGTTCAAAAATATCAGGTGTAAAGCGGAAGCAAAACAATTCTTACAGCAGGCGGTTTGTTCTGTGTGTAAAAGGGACTTAACCCGGTCTTGCTACAGATAGCTTCCGGTTCATTCAGCATTTTCTTGACAGACTCGGTAACTTCATCATTTGTTAGTTGAATGTCAATATGACGTTGGGAGTCTTTTACGTCACTGGTGTACTCGCACATTAAACCGGAGCGGCGACTTAACAGCAAGATACTCCAAGATATCCAGCAACGAACGAAGTCCACACCTGTTAACCCGTTGGCCATGAAAGCTCTAAGCTTGGCGAGTTGTGGTGCATACGAGGCCCGTTCCTTGGCACGTGTCATTGCGGAAGCCGATGAGTATGGCAAGCCGGTGAGCATGGTAATTCGGCAGAGGGTTCTCATCTTCAGGAGAGGTGTCCTTGCAATAGAACCATGTTTGATTCCACTCCTTTGGGTGACTGTGAAGTTTGGCGTGAGGAAAACTAACATCCTTCCTTTTCTGAATGGAGACGCCGCCGAGTTCAGTATTGGGCCCGTCTACGAATTCAGTGCGACGGTTTAAGTGGAAGAAATCCCGGAATAGTTCGACAGTCGGCTCTTCTTGTAGATAGGCTTCCCAAAACACCTGAAAGTTGCAGATATTGAATACAGAGTTGGGTCCAATATCTTGAGGGTGGACCTGAAAGCTGGCAAGTACATCCTGGAAAAACTTGGATCTAGGCGGTTTAAAACCACGGCCCATATGATAAGAAAACACTACTAATTCACCATCTCTAGGGGTAGGAGGATTTTCCGGTCCAGGAACTCGCCACCAGATTTCATTCTTCTTCGATAAGGTACCAATTTTGACACATCCGTTCAGTTGCTCCTCAGTAACCCGGGAAGGGGCCCAGTTACAGGAATAGAATTGTTTGGCCATTGCAAGTGAAGAGCTGGAAACGAATAATGCTGGTTTATGATTCATTAAGACAATGCATAAAGTACAACAGGTTGAGGAAAAAGGAATTCAAGCATGTAAAAGTGATAAACCGGAGGAAGTTATAAACCGCCTATGACAGAGTGTTTATAACTGGTAAAGCAATGAATGGTTTACAAGGGGACTAATGTCATATGAAAGATTATTTTCTATAGAGATGAACCGCCTGTGCAGGTAAAGAAGGTACAAATCTGAAGCAAAAAATGGCTAAGTGAAGAAAAACAGGTTTCACAGAATCACGTTCATGTTTTGGATCTACCGCAAGTCAAGAAAAGGAAAAAGATTTCGACCTGAAAACAGTATGGTCCTGAAGCAGTTCACAAAAGGTCTAGATCAAGTTCTTATGTGTATAAGGTTTTGTTTAATGGCTGAGATAAGGACTACCATAGTCACTACACGAAACGCATCAAGTCTTAGGTCTGCTATATATGGACTTACGAAGAACAGGAAGGGAGCGCCATGAACTCGCATGAGCCCTAAGAGGATCTACAGAGAAAGGGGGAAATGCTTACAATAGCTATCGAAGTAGCTGAGGTGTGTCGCGTCTCTCTGGAGCGATCAGGTCGATGCAGCGACCAACGATGAGGCAAAGACGAAGCTCGACGATAGTGGCGGCGCTCGGGTGCAGAAGCGTCGCAAGGAGGAAGAAGAGAGGAGAGGGCAACAGAAGGAAAAGGAAGGGGTCCTCCGCCCTATTTATAAGGACAAAGAGATAAGCGGCAGGCGCGGGAATTGAGGAGCCAAAAAATTGATAAATAACGAGATTGTTGCCTCGATTGTTGGATGTTCATTAATAAAAGGAGTATCTTCGGCTTTAAATGAACAGGTGATGTCGTGGCGGTTTACTACAAATCCGGAGGATGACCTCAGGGCAGTTTACAAGATCTATGTGAAGGTGCAAGGGGAGGAATTTTTCTAAGTGTTGAAGATTGACATGAACAAGTTCAAATCAATCTGGGGCCTAATGTTGGGGATATTATTACTAGACATAAACCGGCCAGGAGTGGCCGGGTTAACTATATGATGATTACTATTTGAAGCCCAGGAAGACAAAGGATGATGGCCTTCATGAAGGCCCAAGGCCCAAAGGCGGGTTAAGGCCTGTAGACATAAACCGACATTATCATGTAACTTGTATTGTAAGATAGGAGGAATAGAGACTGAGTTGGACACGTTGATGATCCGGCCTCGGGACTTTGTAAACCGACGGGCGTCGACCTATGTATATAAAGGGACGACCCGACGGCGGTTTAGGGACAACACACAACAACTCGAGAACTAGGCAAAGCGGATTCGCTCCCTGCTCATCGAAACCCTAGAAATTCCATCACAACTAGAGTAGGCTTTTACCTTCATCGTAAGGGGCCGAACTAGTATAAAACTCTCGCGTTCTTCGTCCGCTTTAAACCCTTTAAGATAACCCATTGCGATGGCTCCATGACTAAGTCCTTTCACAAGGAAATCTGCCATGACAAAACCACGACAAAAACCCAAATATCAAAGAAATACAAGGCTATAAGAAATCATGCCTAAAAGTGATCAAATAAACTCAAATAATTGCATGGATATAAAAAGTTAGATGTGAGCATAAACTCAAAGTTCATCAATCCCAACAAACACACCGCAAAAGAGTTACATCATATGAATGTCCAAGAGACCATTGTATTGAGAATCAAGAGAGAGAGAGAGAGAGAGAGAGAGAGAGAGAGAGGAAGCCATCTAGCTACTAACTACGGACCTGAAGGTCTACAAAGAACTACTCATGTATCATCGGAGAGGCACCAATGGAGGTGGTGAACCCCAACCTAGATGGTGTTTAGATTGGATCTGGTGGTTTTGGACTCTGCAAGGCTAGATCAATATTTTGTCGACTCCCCTAGGGTTTTGGGAATATTGGGGTATTTATAGAGCAAAGAGGTGGTCCGGGGGGCACCCGAGGTGGGCACAACCCACCAGGGCATGCCTGGGCCTCCTGGCACGCCCTGGTGGGTTGTGCTCTCCTCGGAGCACCCCCAGGCGCATCCATGGCCCATTATGTTCCTTCTGGTCCAAAAAAAATCTCTGTAACGTTTCGTTGCGTTTGGACTCTGTTTGATATTAATTTCCTGCAATGTAAAAAACATGCAAAAGACAGCAACTACCACTTGGCACTATGTCAATAGGTTAGTACCAAAAAATGATATAAAATGATTATAAAACATCCAAGATTGATAATATAACAGCATGGAACAATAAAAAAATATAGATACATTGGAGACGTATCAACATCCCCAAGCTTAACTCCCACTCGTCCTCGAGTAGGGAAGTGATAAAAACAAAAATTTTGATGTGGAATGCTTCCTAACATGTCATATCATATTCTTTCTTTATAGCATGGACATTTGAACTTTTATATTGTTCAAAGCAATAGTCTAGTTTTGACATGGTAATTTAGATATTAAAGCATATCAACAAGCAACCGTGTCTTTCAAAATATCAACGCCAAAATAAGTTATCCCTAGCCCATCATGCTCAATCATTGATCCATTCATGAGACACACTCGCATATTAGCTACACCCAATACTCAAGTACGATCATATTGCCTCCTAGTTGGTGCTTTTATAAGAGAAGATGGAGACTCAAATTCAAAAAAAATTGCATAAAGTAAAAGAAAGGCCCTTCGTAGAGGGAAGTGGGGATTTGTAAAGGTGCCAGAGCTCAAAGCAAAAAACTTAGAGATAAAAACATTTTGGGAGGTGTATCCATCCCACCAACGAAAACGACTTAGAGTTCCCAACACTATCCATGCTTAGATATATCATAGGCGGTTCCCAAATAGAAAATAAAGTTTATTCCTTTTTCAACCATACTTCCACTTTCCATGGCTAGCCGTATCCACAGTTGCCCTCCATACCAACACTTTCCAAGGAATTTAATATTTGACAACATAAAGTAAATTCATTTTTCATTTCGGGATTGGGCATCCCTAATACATTTGCCTTACTCTTGTGCAATGACAAGTGAATAAACACTCATATTGAGAATAACACATCTAGCATGGAAAATATTAGCCACCCCTCAACGCTCCGCGAGCGAAAGGAACACACAAAAGAGAAGTTTATTTTGAAAATTAGAGATGGCACATGCAAATTTGCTTAGAACGGCAAAAGAATACCGCATATAGGTAGATACAGTGGACTCATGTGGCAAAACTGGGTTAAAGGCTTTTGGATGCACAAGTAGAGATCATACCTAGTGCAAAATGAAGGCTAGCAAAAGATTGAGAAGTGACCAACCAAGAAATGGTTAATATCATAAGCAAGCATTAAGCATAAATAACACTAAATAATGCACCACAAGTAGGATATAATTTCATTGCATAATTATTGAATTTCGTGCTTGCATATGGAATCACAAACCTTAACACCAATATTCTTACTAAAGCATAATTACTCATAAACATAACTCACATATCACATCATCATATCTCAAAACTATTACTAAGAATCAAGTTTATTTTGTCCAATGATCTTCATGAAAGTTTTTATTATATCCTTGTTGGATATCTATCACTTTGGGACTAATGTTCATGTGTTGCTTTTCATAAGCTCAAACAAATATAAGTGTAGATCATGAGCATAATATTTCTTTCTCTCAAATTAATTTAAGTGAAGCAAGAGAGAATTTCTTGAAATTTTTACTAACTCTCAAATAAATCTAAGTGAAGCAAGAGAGCATTTCTTCAAAAATACTAAAGCACACCATGCTAAAAAAGATATAAGTTGTAACATCCCAAATTTTCAATTTGGAATGTTATACACTAGATCATCATGCATAACATACTTTCTTCAATCTTGGCCGATCCTAGAAATTTCACGCAACTCAAGGACCTCCGGAGAGAGTTGGAGATTTCGTTATTTTCATATTTGAGAGTTTCTAAAAATTTTGAAAAGAGGATCGTTTGATTTATTTGTTTTATCTTCAATAAATTTTCCGGTGTCAAAATATGAGACAGGGAATAATATGACTTTCCCAAAATTTAGGAAAATGAAGATTTAATAAATAGATCAATTTTTGTTTGCCGGAGTTTTATTTGCATTTTATTTGGATAGGGAAAAATGCGCGTTTTCGAAAATTGCATTTTAGGTCCGGAGAAAAGTTCATTTTGTTCGGCTCATTTTTAGGAGTCGGGGAAAATTTACTTTAGATTTTTCGGAGTTCATTTAGATCTCTTTTTTTTCTCTGCGCGCTGAACCGTTTATAAAAAAAACAAAAAAAACCTGGACCAAGGCCGGCCAGGCCAAGGCCCAGCCGGGCCGAAGGCCACCGCGCGCCTAGCGCCAGGCGCCAGGGAGCCGGCGCCGTCGCCTCTTGCTCTACGAATCCTTTTAGGATTCTAGGGTAGCCCTTGCCCTTTTTCCTTTGTTTCGTTATTCCTAGTCCTACTCCGTTTATTCTTTCCTTTTCCTAGTCTAATTCCTTGCCCTCTACCCCAAGTAAACCCCTCCACTCCCCAATATAAATACCCAAGCACCCCCCCTCTAAACATCAAATCAAAGCCCCTCTCCTCCACACCGCACCTTGCCACCCCACGCCGCGCCGCCGCACCACCTCACCCGCGCGCCGCCCTAAGCCGCCGCCTCACCCGCGCCGCCGCCGCACCTTGCCGCCGCCACCGGAGCCCCTCACCGGAGACCTCGCCGGAGGTAGCCCCGCGCTACATCTATTCTTTTTCTTGGATCGTTTTCTTCTAATCGTTCCGATTCTTTTCTTCTCTAAACCGTTCCGGTTTTCTAGATCGGTTTTTCGTTCGGTTTTTCTTCTCCGAAACCCTAGATCGGATTCGTTTTCTTCTCCGATCTAGTTGCCTTTGGACCGTTCGCCGGATCGTTCGTCCTAACGAACGTGATCACCGGATTCTTCTAGGTTAACGACGTCCGTTCGTTTAACCGTTCTTCTTTTTCTTTTCGTCGGATTTATTCCGCGATCGCGATCTCAGATCCGATCTTCTCTCTAGCCTTTCTTTTCGCTCGTTTATCGGAATCAGGTGATTCAAGCGCCTGGAGTTTTGTCTCGAAACCGCCGTTCCGTCTAATCAACTTGAACAAGCTTTTGCCCCGATAAAAATTTGACCTAGTTTCAACTTGCTAGAACCGAGTTGTTTTCTTTCGCCGTTTGTTTTCCGTTTCTTTGTTCGGTTCGTTCTTTCTTTGCAACCGGAGTTCTTAAATTGAACTTTCTGGTTCGTTCTCTTGTTCGAGTTTTACCTGTGCATTAGATGAGTACTTATTGTGTGCTTGTTTTTCTGCGATAGATTACCCGGATTGCGCCGCTTGTTACTTCGAAACCCTAGGACTCACGGATCATCAGCAAGGCAAGTAACACTTTGATCATACCTTTTCTACAACCCATGTTTTATTGCATTAGATCAATCCTCAAACATTGCATGATTAGGATCTAATTAAATTGTGGGATGGGAAGTAGATGAGGTAGTACCTATTACCTGTACTATTATGAAACCTTTGGGAGTTACTTCTACGTTTGCTTATTATTATGCCATGCTATGCTAGTAGACGTGGATTGGGTGAGTGATATCCATTACAGATGTGAGTTGATAATTTTAAAAGGTTTATCTAAGGTGGCAACTTAAACACACATCTGGGTGGATTGAGGCACCTGATGTCTATCAGGACTTGCCTGTTTTTTTGGACCGCCACCCAGGCTCAAAGGGATCATAAGATCTTTCATGCTAGAAACTTCCGTGTGCAGCCACAAGCCATTATGGGCTCTGGCATAGTTGACTAAGTTGTGCGAACTCTTACGGGGTGGACTAGCAGATGTAGGGGTTGTAGGTGGTACGGTCTACCCCACATGTAAGGTGCTAGCGCTTCTGAAAGACTGTGTCTCGGTCATCCGTCTTCTCAAACACCATGTAGTGCGAGAAACCAAACGGAGGCGATCGAGTCTTGTGGGGAAAAGTGCGCAAACCTCTGCAGAGTGTACAAACTAATCATGATTAGCCGTGTCCCCGGTTATGGACAACTTGAGTATCTAGTACTTGAATAATCTCAACATGTTACTTCTAATTAATGATGTTGGGTTTTAATTACTTTTAATTGGGATTGAGAATGCTGTCAACCATTCTCAATGTTTCACAACCACCATGATAGTTAAATAAATTTATTCCTTTGCAGTAGGGAAAAATTGGCTTTACGCAAAACTGTAACCATAGAGCTTTCCACCAGCCATATGTGCATATAGTATAGCTGTTTCATTCCATTACTCTCTATGTGTTACATTGCCAGCATATTCCATGTGCTGACCCATTTTCGGGCTGCAACATTAATGTTTCAGACGACGATTGAGGTGCGTTTAGGTCGTGGCCCTATACTCAGTGATGCCGCTGGAGTTGATGAACCCATTTATCTTCCAAGTCTTCCGCTGTTATTTTTATTATATGGCCTTAAGCCATATTCAGTGTAATAAGTTCTTTTTGAGCCATCGATGTAATAAGTGTGTGATTGCAACTCTGCTATAAAGCCTCAATGTACTGTGTGGTGTCAGCATTACTGATCCAGGGATGACACCGTAGCACAGTAGACGTGATCCATTCGGGTCAGGTCGCTACATAAGTGAAGCACTAGAGCAAGTCCATAGCTCATAAAATTTTAAGTGAAGCAAAGAGAGCAATTCTAACAAGTTATGACATAATTTTGGCTCTCTCAAATAGGTGTGTCCAGAAAGGAATTAAGACTTAAAACACAAAGTAAAAAAAGCAAAGACTTATATTATACAAGACGCTCCAAGCAAAACACATAGTATGTGACGAATAAAAATATAGCTTCGAGTAAAATACCAATGGTTGTTAGAAGAAAGAGGGGATGCCACTCAAGGGCATCCCCAAACTTAGTTGGTTGCTCATTTTTGGATAATATCTTGGGATGCTGGGGCATCCCCAAGCTTAGGCTCTTCTACTCCTTATTCCTTCATCCATCGTAAGATAACCCAAAACTTGAAAACTTCAATCACACAAAACTCAACAAAACCTTCGTGAGAGTCGTTAGTATAAGAAAATAAATCACTACTATAAGTGATGTATCAAACCAATTCATATTTTGTTCTTGCATTATACCTACTGTATTCCAACTCTTCTATTGCAAAAACACATCAAAGAAAACCATAGAGCCATCAAAATAAGCACACAACACAAAGAAAACAGAATCTGTCAAAATAGAACAGTCTATAGAAATCTGACTATTTCGAATACTTCTGTAACTCCAAAAATTCTGAAAAATTAGGACGACCTGAGAAATTTGTATGTTGATCTACTGCAAGAGGAATAGGTATTTTATCGCTCTATTGTTAAAACTGAGAATTATTTTCGCGAGCGCAAAAGTTTCTGTTTGTTCAGCAAGATCAAACAACTATCACCCAAGAAGATCCTAAAGGCTTTTACTTGGCACAAACACTAATTAAAACATAAAAAACACAATCATAACAGTAGCATAATTCTGATAACACTCAAGAACAGAAATAAAAAAAGAAAAAATAAAATTTATTCATTGGGTTGCCTCCCAACAAGCGCTATAGTTTTACGCCCTTAGCTAGGCATAAAGCAAGGATCTATGTTTTGTCATCTTCGGTTCGAGATCCATAATATGCCCTCATGATTGATTCATATGGTGGCCTAATTCTTCTTTTAGGGAAGTGTTCCATACCCTTCCTCAAAGGAAATTGGAACTTAATATTGCCTTCTTTCATATCAATCATGGCATCGATAGTACATAGAAAAGGTCTACCAAGAATAATAGGACAAGACGGATTGCAATCAATATCAAGAACAATAAAATCTATGGGCACATAATTCCAATTTGAAAGAATAAGAACATCATTAATTCTTCCCATAGGCTTTTTAATAGTAGAATCCGCCAAGTGCAAATTCAAAGAACATGATTCAATATCGGTAAGGCCAAGCACATCACATAAAGATTTCGGAATTGTAGAAACACTAGCACCCAAGTCACACAAAGCAAAGCACTCATAATTTTTAATCTTGACATTGATATTAGGTTCCCACTCATCATGCAATTTTCTAGGAATTGATACTTCTAATTCCAATTTTTCTTCTAAAGCTTTCATCATAGCATCAACAACATGTTTAGTAAAAGCTTTATTTTGTTAATAAGCATGGGGTGAATTTATCATGGATTGCAACAAAGAAATACAATCAACCAAAGAGCAACTATTATAATTGAAGTCTTTGTAATCCAAAAGAGTGGGCACATCACTAGCTAAAGTTTTGACCTCTTCAAACCCACTTTTATAGATTTTCTCAACAAGATTTTCACCCTCCGAAATATCGGGACGCCTTCTAGCTAAAGTTGACTCTTCTCTAGTCCGTTTTTCATGAATCTTAACATTGCTAAACAAGGAATCAATAGTTCTAGAAGAAACACCAATCATTTTAAGATCTTCATCAGTTTTTCGAAAGAAATCACTAGAAAACGCTTTTTCTAAAAAAATTCTCTTTTAGCTCTAAGCATAGCGGTTTGTTTCTTACTTTCATCCATAGAAACATAAAGAGCTTTAATTGATTTATCTACTTTGGGCACAAAAAATTTCATCTTGAGATTTTCCACATCCTGAGCAATTCTATCAACACTTCTAGACAAATCGTTAATCTTACTCAACTTTTCTTCTATGGAAGTGTTGAAAACTTTTTGTGTATTGATAAATTCTTTAGTATTGTTCTCAAGATCAGAGGTGTTCCTATTATTATTATAAGATTGATTTCCATAGGAATTACTATCATTATTATAGGAATTACTAGGAAAAGGCCTAGGATTAAAATTACCTCTATAAGCATTGTTGTTGAAATTATTTCGAGAAATAAAATTCACATCTATGGCATCACTATTTTGCTCAATCAAAGTAGATAAAGGCATATCATTAAAATCAATAGGAGCACTTCTACTACCATCCAATTTCACAAGAGCATCAACTTTTCCACTCAAATAAGAAATTTCTTCAATCGAATTAACTTTTTTACTAGTAGGAGCTCTTTCGATATGCCATTGTGAATAATTTGCCATAATATTATCAAGCAATTTTGTGGCTTCACCCAAAGTAATTTCCATAAAAGTACCACTCATGGCGGAATCTAAAAGATTACGAGAAATAAAATTCAAACCTGCATAAAATTTTTGTATGATCATCCAAAGATTTAACCCATGAGTTGGGCAATTCCTTAGCATCATTTTCATCCTTTCCCGAGATTGTACAACATGATCATGTTCAAGTTGCTTGAAATTCTTGATCTGGGTTCTAAGGGAAATAATTTTTGCGGGCGGAAAATACTTCGTGATAAAAGCATCTTTGCACTTATTCCAAGAATCAATACTATTGCGAGGCAAAGAAGAGAACCAACTTTTTGTAGAATCACGCAAAGAAAGCGGAAATAATTTCATCTTCACCACATCATTGTCCACATCTTTTTTCTTTTGCATATCACATAATTACATGAAGGCATTAAGATGGGATGCAACATCCACATTAGGAGTATCGGAAAATTGATCTTTCATAACAAAATTCAATAAAGCAGTATTAATATCACAAGACTCCACACTAGTGGCGGGAGGAGCAATCGGAGTGCTGATAAAATCATTGTTGTTGGTATATGATAAATCACATAACTTGGTGTTCTCTTGAGCCGCACAACAAGATTGCACTCAAAAAACAGATCCGTCACGAAAATGGCGAATGGAAAAAGAGGGGTGAATAAAATGGCAATTTTTGTGAATTGGGGGAGAGGAAAATGAGAGGCAAATGGCAAATAATGTAAATTGCTAGGAGATGAGATTTGTGATTAGGAACCTGGTATATGTTGAAGGTCCTCCCCAACAACGACGCCAGAAATTCCTTTTGATGTCGCTTGAACCTGCGTCGGCATTTCCCCAAAGAGGAAGGGATGATGCAGCACAACGGCGGTAGGTATTTCCCTTAGATATGAAACCAAGGTTATCGAACCAGTAGGAGAACCAAGCAACACAATGTAAACAACCCCTGGACACAGATAACAAATCCTCACACCCCGACGTGTTAAAGGGGTTGTCAATCCCTTTCGGGTCCGATGCCAGAAATTGGTTTGTGGACGGGAGAAAGTTGTAATAGATTGAATAAATAGATCGCAAATAAAATAAAGTGCAACAAAGTATTTTTGTATTTTTGGTTTAATAGATCTAAAAATAAATGCAAAGGAAAAGTATGAGAAAGAGACCCGGAGGCCGTAGGTTTCACTAGTGGCTTCTCTGAAGAAAAAATGCAAATGATGGGTAAACAAATTACTGTTGGGCAATTGATAGAACTTCAAATAATCATGACGATATCCAGGAAATGATCATTATATAGGCATCACGTCCAAGATGAGTAGACCGACTCCTGCCTGCATCTACTACTATTACTCCACACATCGACCGCTATCCAGCATGCATCTAGTGTATTAAGTTCATGGAGAAACGGAGTAATGCAATGAGAACGATGACATGATGTACACAAGATCTATCTATGTAGATATAGACCCCATCATTTTATCCTTAGTAGCAACGGTACATACGTGTCGGTTCCCCTTCTGTCACTGGGATCAAGCACCGTAAGATCGAACCCACTACAAAGCACCTCTTCCCATTGCAAGATAAATAGATCAAGTTGGCCAAACAAAACCCAAATATGAGAGAAGAAATACGAGGCTATAAGCAATCATGCATAAAAGAGATCAAAGAAACTCAAATACTTTCAAGGATATAAAAAGATAGATCTGATCATAAACTCAAAGTTCATCGATCCCAACAAACACACCGCAAAACAGTTACATCATATGGATCTACAAGAGACCGTTGTAGTGAGAATCAAGAGAGAGAGGGAGAGGAAGCCATCTAGCTACTAACTGCGGACCCGAAGGTCTACAAAGAACTACTCATGCATCACCGGAGAGGCACCAATGGAGGTGCTGAACCCCATCCGAGATGGTGTCTATATTGGATCCAGTGGTTCTGGACTCTGTGAAGCTAGATCAATATTTCATCGACTCCCCTAGGGTTTTGGTAATATTGGGTTATTTATAGAGCAAAGAGGCGGTCTGGGGGGCACCCGAGGTGGGCACAACCCACCAAGGCGCTTCTGGGCCTCCTGGCGCGCCCTGGTAGGTTGTGCTCTCCTCGGAGCACCCCCAGGCCCAGCCAGGGCCAATTATGTTCCTTCTGTTCCAAAAAAAATCTCCGTAAAGTTTTGTTGCGTTTGACTCCGGTTGATATTGATTTCCTGTGATGTAAAAAACACGCAAAAAACAACAACTGGCACTTGGCACTATGTTAATAGGTTAGTACCAAAAAATGATATAAAATGACTATAAAATGATTATAAAACATCCAAGATTTATAATACAACAGCACGGAACAATCAAAAATTATAGATACGTTGGAGACGTATCATCGATTCGATATGATTGCTCTTCCAACGTCATAATCGCAATGTTGTTTTAGGACTATTGTTACACTTAACGTTATCCTAAGATCCGAAAACATGATCACCAACAACACTTCAGCTAGTCTTAGAGGAAAGACTTGGAACCTTTTATTTACCGTTTATCATTCTACACGTGCATATGAGTTTTCCACCGAATCGCATATTCCAGGGTCCTAACCGTTATAGCATAGAACATAAACTATTAACTATGAAGCTGGAAATATAATAATACAACTATTATTGCCTCTAGGGCATATTTCCAACAGTCTCCCACTTGCACGAGAGTCAATAATCTAGTTAGCATTTTTTTAACTTTTACACCAATGGCACTCCAGTGTCAGTCCATGCTTTGCTTGTGGTATAGACTTCGTCCTATCGAATCTGACAACTTCAGATTCGTGTGTATCATTTGCATTTCCGTGCATCCGTTATGCTTTCACCTGAATTCATTATTTATTTGAAACAAGGTTGGTATATATTGAATCATCGTAAGACCTTCGATTCCTTAGATTGACCTACAAAACCAATATTTGAGAACAGTGTTCTTTTTGCACAATCATCTAGAAACCATACCAAGTTGATAAGTGAACCTTTGATTGATGATCGTCTATTGTTGCTTCTAAAGAGATAATATACTTAACTTTCTCTTATATAATTCACCACAGTAACTTTCTTGGACTAATTCCTATTTACTGTGCCACCATAAATCATTTAAACTGAAATTTTCTTGGAGCACCAATTGAAGATTTTTGTTGATGTACTACTTACATCAAGCATGTGTTGATGTAACTCCTTACAACAATCTCTTCATTCTCTCCATATGCGATAAACATGTCGTTAATACTTAACGATATTTTCACTGTTGTCCTGTGATCAACAATTTGACCATTCTGGTAACTTTACTCACAATTTACTATGAGTACTTGGACATATATGGTTATTTACATACCATGGAATTAACACAAGTGTGATTAAAATCTAGTATTTCACTTATCAGTATTTCATGATACTAATTCTTGCTAAGAACTCCTTCCATGTGACTTTGACAAGAAAACTCTTCTTGACATTTTTCATACTAAACTGCTTTAGTACTTTTGTCAACATGTATTTTGGCTATGCCCGATTAGACACTACTATCTCCATAGATTATTATATCTAATACAAGGACTATATTGCCGAAGTACTTTACTGAAAAACTATTTTCAATAAAGTCTTAATCCGTATCAAGAATTTATATAATTTCCAATCAATAATGTGTCATCAACATAGTGTTTAGAAATATTATCATGCTCCCACTTACTTTCTTGTAAATATAAGAATCTTTGTTTCTATCAATTAAATCATATTATTTGATTAATTCATCAAAAACAAAGATTCCAACACCACTATGCATGCTTCAGATCATTACTGGATCTCTTGAAGTTTGCACACTTACTAGCATCCTCTGGATCAGCAAAATTACCTTGGACCATATCAAATATACATCCTTGGTTCTATTTCCATCTCGTGAGAATCATTTCGACATCCATCTATTATATCCCATAACTGAAATATTTAGTAATTTCTAGTTTATTTTGAATTGAATTTAAGTATTATTATGATGAGACAAACTCTTCATAATCAACTCGTTGATCTTGTCAAAAACTATTTCCAACAAGTTAAGCATTATAAAACATTTTTATCTTTGTCAATTTATAGATCCATCACTACACTTTAGACTTTAAGTCTTGCAGAGGGTCTATCAAGTTCTAAACTTGAATTATGTGCCTCGATACTATCTCGGATTATTTTGGCGTATAGCCAATTCCGGAGTCAGGGCCCATCAATGCTTCTCTGTGTATTATAGGTTCATTGTTTGTTTCAACAATATTTCGCCTGCATACCCCGAAGGCCTGTACAAATTTTCCAACCTATATAGTTCAGCTGCATATTCGACCGAAGTCTCTATATCCTATGTAGAGGCTTCTGTATCAGTCGCGGTAAGAAATTTTAGAACCACTTCTAGTGTTTCTTTTCTTTGACTTGATCACGAAGATTCTGCAATCTTGTTGAATTACACTTTCCTCCCACTCACCCATTTGCAAAAAACATTTTCTTCGAAATTTCCACACTCTGTGACAAAATACTTTGCCTCGATGTAGTGATAGAGGAAAACCCAACCTTTTGGGATAACCTACGAAGTAGCACTTATTTCCACAAATTTGATGGTGCACTTTTCAGTGCAAAGGCCATAGTCTCTAAAGCATCACATTAAAAGTAGATTGGTGGAACAATCAATGGCATCTTCTATCTCACCATGTCATACATAACTTGATTACATCTACTCAAAACATTCTATTCGCAATAGTGTTTCTATGAGCTTGCTCGACTCACTGTACAGCGGCGTGCTATACAAACGGTTTTTAACCCCTTTCCGCGACGATGTTTGGAACCGTCGCCAAGTGAGAGTGGGTGATAGGGGAGTCCTTCCCACACGACCCAGAAACCATCGGGGATAGGCCCTCCTGGCTCACTGGCTGGGGCAAAATGAGCTCGTGTGTGATCTGGCGGGGCATCAAAACCCAATTACTTCCATTCATATGTACATCTCACACGGTGAATCCCAGAAAATCATTTCCGTTCGTATGTATATCACACACAGTGCTTTGTGTGGAAACATTTGTGCAAGGTGGCCTAACGCAAGCAGTTCGTTGCCGGAAGCCGTGTGTGATTGTTAGTTAATCGAACACACCTACTTTCTAGAAACCGTGCGGGTTGTTTGAGTTCATTGCCCACGGTGCTGTCTGACTAACCGTCTGCAATAGAAAACCCCAATAAGCAGGGTAATTAGTCTATTATTGATAATCCATGTACTAATGAAATTGATATTTCTTATAAAACACATTAGATATTTCATATCCATGTAACAACAACCAGGCTTTCATAATCGAATTACATCAGATAGCTTCGGCACTCAGTTACGCCAATACACAACAACACCAAGTTTCACATGCAACATCAAAAACCTTTGGAAAGTACCATCATACACAGTAAATAGAGAGATGAATCTCATTCGGGAAACTACAGAAGCAGAAGGCAAATATTGAGCCTTCAGTGATGTTGAATGTCCTTGCAACTTTAGGCCAGTGGCTATGGATAATTGCCCGCCCAACCTTCATCCTCTTCAGCAATACTTCAATATTGTACCGTGGGTGTTGAATGAATACCTTCCTCGCCTCTTGACCATGCAGGTGGTTTGAGAGGTAATCATCGGTGAACTACTTTGAAAAGTACTAAAAACAAAGATATGCATAAATCGCTGTTATTAATTTTGAAATGGCGCAAGGGGTAAAAACAAGGTAAAAGAGTTAGTACCATCCTATAGTTGATTCATGTCTTCTTCGTTGTGCAAACAAAGATCTTGCTGTTATTCGTCGCAAGTTTCTTGATCCTAACAATCTTTCTGAGTTTCTTGACTTGACTGATATTCATGGGCATCTCATTTTCCCATATGCAAAATAGGTTGAATAGTGGGTCTAAGCCTCTGACAACAGGATCTACATGTGCAAGACCAAATTGTAAGAAACCTAAAAGTTAGAATGTTTCCTGCAACCGCACAATAATGTGCTATTAGCCAAAGGACCATGCTTGAACAAACCTCGATGGTAAACCGCAGTGTCTCCCATTGTTTCCCTGCAACACACATAAGGAAAGATCTTGATCAGGTTAACTAAGAGTTGCCATACTATCAGTAGAATATATATTGAGTACAACCAAATTCGAGTGGTGTCACATGCATAGCAATACAAATTTGTACCCACAACAAATGAAAATCAAATTGCAGAATTGAACCAAACAGTTAAATGGACAGCAGACCAAATGAACCAAAATAGTTAACTGAGCACGACATTGCAGAATAGAAACATGTACTAGAAGATAAGACAGTTAAGAAAACAAAGAATGCTTGAGAATGGTACTACGAAATGTAGCAATTGTTGGACCAAAGTGTTAATTGAACATTAGATTGCATATTAACATTATAGAGGACAAATCACTAGAAGGCACTGGCGGTGGCCTCGATAAAATAGCATGAACTATATTTTAAAGTAGGCAACTGCGTGGCGGTGCCGACGGTGGCCTCGAAGACGAGGTGCTCCTCCAAGATCTAGCGGTCGGCACGCATGGCAGCCATAGCGACCTCGTGCGCGTGTGTGGCCGCATGCTACTGAGCTCCACATTATACTACATGCAAAATGACTGTGGGCGGCGCTTAATTGGAGGAGGGGGACAGTGATTTTGGCGGAAGGTGTAGCGCCGTTGGTCGCGGCATGTGGGACGGGAAAGGAAAGGAGGAGGATGGTGTGGGTGGGGTGTGGATTACCTGAGCATATCGATGAGGCCGCGCAACAAGAAGAAGGGTCGGCGGCGAGGAGGCCCGCAGCAAGAAGAAGGTTCGCCGGCGAGGAGGCGGCGTTGCAAGAAGAAGGGTCGTCGGTGAGGAGGTGGCGCTGCAAGAAGAAGGGTAGCCGGTGAGGCCAGTAAACAGTAGTGAAAGTTTGAACTTGAAAAGCAAGGAGGAACAGTGTAAATGTATCTTTTGGTGGGAGGGAGGTGGCGGGGACATAGATATTTCCGTGGTGGCAAAAAAGTTTCGCTGGTGCCGCGAGAAACTGGTGCATAAGTGTAGTTCAAGTGGGGGCAGTGGACTGTAGACGACGAAGCTTCCTGCGTAAACCAGACAAGACAGTGCGCCAAGATATTTTATGTCGCATCCCACATGATTCTTTCTAGTGAACTATTTGTGGTATACCTAATTTTTTTCATTATGTTTTGAAAGACAAAATGGTGTTACAGAGGGAAAGGATGGTGTTTTAATTGCTAGAACATTTACGTACAGTGAACATGCAACTAGTACATGAGTGTCATGTTTAAATTTGGAATTATTTCGGGTTCATTTGGCATTTTTATGCATTAATTGAGTTTCTAGGCATTTAATGTGCACAATTCAAATTTGAACTACAAGCACATGCTCCAGTGCACCAAAGATGGTTGAAAAATCACATGTCTGTCTTTGGGTGAATTTATAGGTCTCATGCAAGAAATGAGAATGAAATTCAAACATCTCGGTGTCGTGGCTCGGCCGGAGAGATTGAGAAACTACATTTTTTAATTCCCATAAATCCAAAACACGCCTGAAAATCATGAAACTTGACATGGTGTCATGACATGGCACCAACATGTCGCGGTAATTTTTTTGGCAGAATTGGGACAAGCTTTGGTGTAAACTTCTTGCAAACCAGAGCTTCCCTCAAGAAGGCTCGTGGTTCCGAGAGGGAACGTGTCACCTCCGTGTGCGAAATGACATACGTACACTGCCTTCTCCTGCCTTAATTTTTTTACACAGGTAGAATAGACCCAATAGAAGTATCGTGCTAAATTTTGGAATTATTCCGGGTTCGTTTGTTCGTTTTTATACATTAATTGAGTTTCTGGGCATTTAATGTGCATAATTCAAATTTGAACTACAAGCACATGCTCCAGTGCACCAAAGTTGGTTGAAAAATCACATGTCTGTCATTGGGTGAATTTCTAGGTCCCATGCAAGAAATGGGAATGAAATTCAAACATCTCGGCGTCGTGGCTCGGCCGGAAAGATTGAGAAACTTGGTTTTTTAATTCCTGTAAATCCAAAACACGCCTGAAAATCATGGAACTTGGCATGGTGTGATGACATGGCACCAACATGCTGCGCAATTTTTTTTGGCCGAATTGGGACAAGCTTTGGTGTAAACTTCTTGCAAACCGGAGCTTCCCGCACGAAGGCTCGTGGTTCCGAGAGGGAACGTGTCACCTTCGTGTGCGAAATGACATACATACACTGCCTTCTCCCGCCTTAATTTTTTTACACAGGCAGATTAGACCAAATAGAAGTATCGTGCTAAATTTTGGAATTATTCCGGGTTCGTTTGGCCTTTTTTATACTTCAATTGAGTTTCTGGGAATTTAATGTGCATAATCAAATTTGAACTACAAGAACATGTAAGTGCATCTAGTGCCCCGTAGTGCTTTTGGTGTATTGAAGACTTATAGGTTAAGGGACTAATGCGTTTTTGAGTGTACACAGGTCTATAAGTCTATGGGGAGTTTGATATTTACAGGAAAAGTCGACCCCTAAAAATGAATATCTTCGACTGAAGATTTTGGTATTTCTGAAGACTTTCATGAAGACTTTGAAAGTGAAGAAATTGGTGTGTCCGTGAAGACTTGATATTCATGCGAGGAATATGAAGCTTGAAGACTTTCGTTTTCATAGTTCTGTTTTTCTATTTCTTGAGTCATATGAAACACCGTACTGTTAAAGGGGGTCGAGGAAATACTAAGGAAAAATTTCCATGTGATGCTCAACTCAAAATCCAACATCTACCAATCCCTTCGTGTGAAGCCATTGGAAATCTCATACAGTTCAGTCAATTTCTTCAGTGACAGAGACGAAGTTCTTCTGGTCTCTGAGGAATTTGTCCTGACCGAGGAGTTAGGAATTCGCCAGTGCGGATTGCGTACACAGTGAGGAACATGACAACCCTGAGGATTTTGCTACTCAAAATTCCGACCGTTGTTGTGCTATGCGCCAGCTGTCCCAAAATATCTATCCACCTAATGGTCATATCATTGAAGGGCATTTATGTCTTATCATGCCGGGCTGCTCCCTAGGCTATAAATAGCCGCCCCCTACAACCACTAGCTAGTCAGCTGCTCCGAGAGAAACTGACACTTGTCATTTGAGAGCAACCCATCCTCTGAGGACTTTGAGCGAAAATCATCAAGTGAGGAAAAACCAAAAACCCAAAACCCAAACACCTACAAACCCCAAGTGATTGAGCATCACTGAAGAGATTGATCCCGAGTGGATCCGACGCTTGTTACCTTTGAAGACTGTGCTTCTTCCAGACGGTTAGGCGTCATGGTCTAGAGCATCCAAGAGGAATTGTGGATTGCCAGGTGACCAAGTTTGTGAAGGTTTGGAAGTCGCTTGAAGACTTACCACGAGTGATTGGACGAGGTCTATGTGACCTTAGTTCAAGGAGAATACGGTGAGGACTGGGTGTCTTGGACTAAGTGTCCTTGACTAGGTGTCCAGGACTGTGTGTCCTCGAGTTTAAATACTCAGCCGCTCCAACCAGACATACAACTGAGACAGCAGTTGGAACTGGTCTACCAAATCTTTGTCTTCACCAAGCTTACTGGTTCTATTTCCTCAACTCTTTCATTTCCTCATAACTGTGTTGTGTGTTTGTTCATATCTGTGTTTGAAGACTTTGACTGAAGACTTTCTCAAATTTCCTCAGTTCAATTTCTTCAGTCTGTTTGTCTTCATCCTGTGTTATCCTGTGATTACGCTTCCTGTACTCTGTGCCTATCTTCATTTCATCATGATGACTATGCTTGTATTCTGTTATGTTTACTTTTGAGTACTCATTCCGCTGCTAGTAGTTCTTCGCAAAGGAATTTCCTCACTGGAAAATTCCTCGGTGAAGAATTTCATAAAAATCGCCTATTCACCCCCCTCTAGTCGATATAACGCACTTTCAATTGGTATCAGAGCAAGGTACTGCCTTGTTCTGTGTGATTTTGGTTTAACCGCCTAGAGTTTTAGTTATGTCGACCGCAGGTATGACAAAGGTGACATGCCCCATCTTTGACGGTCATGAGTATCCCAAGTGGAAGGCCATGATGAAGAAACGCCTCATGGTGATGAACATCGAGTTGTGAACCGTCACTGAGATTGGCCCGACTGATCTGTGCAAGATGGCGGAAGATGATGACATTTGCAAGTATACTCTTCTACCTCACGACGAAGGATGTCATCTGCTCTAGTCAGTCACAGAATCAGTTCAGGAATGTCATGCATCTCGATCATGCGAAGCTCATCTGGGACCGTCTCTTTGAGGTCTATGAAGGTCATCGAACCTGTGTTGATCCTTGGTTTGAGGACTTCGAGGAATCTCTCAAAAAAATGACATTCGAACCAGAATCATCATCTTCTGCATCATGCCTTATGGCAAAAGATGCTGAGGTAACTGAATGCTACCTATCTGAGTCCAGTGATGATGAATCTGGTGATGAATTTGGGCCCAGCTATGTCAAACTTGCTTCCCTTGCTACTAAACAACAAAGAGCTTTGGAAAAAGCTCACTGTATGATAAACAAGAGCGATGATATGTTGGGTGAAGAAATGGATCAGTCAGAAGCTTTGGCTGAAAGTCTTCAGTGACTTCATACTAAGTATGACACCCTTCAAGATCAACATAACACTCTCTTATCTGATCATGAGAAGCTTTCTTATGAATTTCTTCAAACAAAGCAAGATCTTGAAAAGATAAGAGTGAGTTATGAAGATCTTCAGAAGGAGCGCGATTCATTACTTGCTCAACAAATCAGCGCTTCTCAGGAAGAATTTGTTCCTCCATGCTTGAAGTGCATTGAACGTGAATCTGCTAATTCTTCACCTGAATGTTCAAATGCTGCTAATGTTTCAAATTCTTCACATGCCTCTGCTATCACTAATTCCTCATCTGAGGACATTGCTAGTATCACTAATGATGCAGGGCTGAAGGAATTGTACACGACAGGCATGTACAAAAGCCTCAAAGGGCATCAGGCTCTTTGTGATGTGCTTAAAAAGCAGATCCTCAACAGGAACCCTAGGAAAGAGGGTATCGCCTTTGAGAGGAAACTCAATGCTGATGGTACATATTGGAAGCCTGAGCAGTACCCCAAAACTACATGGGTTGCTACAAAGGGACCTCCAGTTGATCCATCTAACTTATCTGGATTTGCATGTGAATCTCCTCATTCTGATGATGAGTCAATTGACTCCAACTATAAGCTATTCAAAAATCAGAATGGTGAAGTATTTGCTAGATATGTTGGCACTAACTGCAGGAATGGCTCCCCTATGAAGAAAATCTGGGTTCCCAAAAGATGCCTTGAAAATCTTCAGGTGAATGTCATCATGACGCCACCTGTGAAGAATAGGAACCCCAGATCAAATTCTTCATATGGACCAAATTCCTCATATGGATCAAAGTCCTCATATGAACATCATCGTGCTAACCCATATGTTTCGCAGGGAAGATCTAAGGATTATGGATATGTGCATTATTCTTCAAATCATTATGTCCATAAGTCCTCGAAAAATTTCTCTGCATACTCTTACGCTTACTCTAACCCCTCTTATGTGAAACGAAATGGACTGGCTTCTATGCCATCCTTTTCGTATGGAGCTCGCACAATGATGAACTCTTTGCCACCCCTTCAGATGTGGGTGGTGAAGAAAAAGAACTAATCTCTTCTGCAGGGTCAGGTCTCCAGACGCACGTAATCGTCTAAAGAATTTGCTGGAGACCTGAGCATGCCTGATAGGATGCAGGCTAATCATGAAGAAATGAACTTTCATTTCTCACGTCCTCATATTGCTTTATCAGTTCTTTTACTTGATAAAATTGATCTTATGAATTGATGCCATATTCTTCACTGATGAAGTATATGATTTTGTAAGCTGCACTAATTCATCTGCAGGATGATCAACCCAAAGCCACTGAGTGGGTCCTCGATAGTGGATGTACAAACCACATGACTGGTGACAAGAATCTATTGATGGATGCTCCTTTATCTCCGTCGCATCTGAAGCATATCATCTTTGCTGACAAAGGCAAAAGTCAGGTATTGGGTCTAGGTAAGGTTGCGATTACAAAGGATCGACACATGGACAAAGTCATGCTTGTTGAGTCCTTAGGATACAACCTTATGTCTGTCTCAATGCTTTGTGATCTTGATATGGTTGTTGTCTTTGGCAAGTACCATTGTGTTGTGGTTATGGAAGCTGACAATTCCAAAGTCTTCGAAGGCTTTAGGAGAGGAGACCTGTATATTGTTGCTTTCTCTATAGGACAACAACCAGCCGTGTGCTTACTTGCAAAAGCTTCAGAAGGCTGGCTCTGGCATCGACGACTTGGTCATGCAGGCATGAGGAATTTGCACATGCTTGCGAAGAAGAAGCATGTCATTGGCCTCGAGAATGTCAAATTCCTCAAGGATCACCTATGCGGAGCCTGTGAAGCTGGGAAGATGACGAGGGCCAAGCATCCAGCGAAGACTATGATGACCACCACTCACCCATTTGAATTGCTTCACATGGATCTCTTTGGTCCTAATCATTATTCTGCTATTTCAAATGAAGCATCTCAATATGGCTTTGTTATTGTTGATGATTATTCTCGCTACACATGGGTACACCTTGTTACTTACAAACATGAAGTGCAGGAAGTCTTCAAATGATTTTCCTCGAGGGCTTCAACCAACTTTGGTGTGAAGATCAAGCACATCAGAAGTGACAATGGCACTGAGTTCAAGAATTCTGGTCTCGATGACTATCTCGATGAACTTGGTATTACTCATGAGTTATCTGCTCCTTACACTCCTCAGCAAAATGGCGTCGTGGAGCGCAAGAACAGGACTCTTGCTGAGATGGCTCTCACTATGCTTGATGAATACAAAACACCTCGTCGTTTCTGGACTGAGGTAATTGATACTGCGTGCCACATCATCAACAAAGTATATCTTCACAAATTCTTCAAAAAGACTGCCTATGAACTTCTCACTGATAAGAAACCCAATGTAAGTTATTTCAAAGTCTTCAGTGCTAAATGTTGGATTAAAGATCCTCATCACAACTCAAAATTTGCACCAAAAGCACATGAAGGTTTCATGCTTGGTTACGGAAAGGACTCGCACACCTACAGAGTCTTCAACAATGTTCTTCACAAAGTTGTTGAAACTGTAGATGTGCGGTTCGATGAAACTAATGGCTCGCAAAGAGAGCACCTACCTACTGTGATAGATGAACCAGCACCTGAGGAAACTATCAAGTTCAAGGCTACTGAGGATGTCATTCCTACTGAAGAATCTGCTGAAGAATTCATTCCAGAACATAAAGAATGTCGAGCTAATGCACCTGAAGAAAATGCTGAAGAAAATGGTGCTGAAGAAAACGCTGATCAAACTCTTCAACGACAACCAGCTCATCCTCGCATTGCAAAAGAAGTGCAAGTTGAAAAGATCATCAATGACATCAAAGCGCCAGGTCCTCTCACACGCTCAAAAGCTTCACATTTGTCTAACTTTTGTGGGCAGTATGCTTTTGTCTCTATTACAGAGCCCACTAAGGTAGATGAAGCATTTCTGGAGCCTGAGTGGATTCAGGTCATGCAAGAAGAATTACATCAGTTCGAGCTCAACAATGTCTGGGAACTGGTCAAACGTCCAGATCCTCGCAAGCACAATATCATCGGCACAAAGTGGATCTACCGCAAAAAGCAAGATGAAAATGGCCTTGTGGTGAGGAATAAGGCACGGCTTGTAGCTCAAGGCTACACACAGGTTGAAGGAATTGATTTAGATGAAACTTTTGCACCTGTTGCTAGACTTGAGGCTATTCGCATATTACTTGCTTATGCTAACCATCATGATATCACTTTATATCAAATGGATGTGAAAAGTGCATTCCTCAATGGTAATCTTGAGGAAGAAGTATATGTTGCTCAACCCCCAGGTTTTGAAGATCCAAAGAATCCTGACAAAGTCTTCAGACTCAACAAGGCCCTCTATGGCCTCAAGCAGGCCCCACAGGCTTGGTTTGATACCTTGAAGGAACTCCTCATGAAGAAAGGCTTCAAACCAGGTTCACTCGACCCTACTCTTTTCACTAAATCTTATGATGGTGAATTGTTTGTGTGCCAAATATATATTGATGATATTATCTTTGGATGTACTGACCAACGTTATAGTGATGAATTTGCCTATATGATGAGTGAAGAATATCAAATGTCTAGGATGGGAGAGTTGAAATTCTTCTTAGGTCTTCAAATTCGTCAACAACAGAATGGCATATTCATCTCTCTAGAGAAATACCTCAAGGATGTACTGAGGAAGCTTGGCATGCAAGATTGCAAAGGCGTCAAAATTCCTATGCCCACAAATGGCCATCTGTGCACTGATGAAAATGGTATTGACTTCGATCATAAGGTATACCGCTCCATGATAGGTTCCTTATTGTACTTATGTGCATCTAGGCCAGATATAATGCTTAGTGTTTGCATGTGTGCCCGATTTCAAGCTGAACCGAAGGAATCACACCATAAGGCTGTGAAGCATATTCTTCGATATCTAGCTCACACACCAACACTTGGATTATGGTACCCCAAGGGCTCGGCTTTTGATCTTGTTGGATATTCTGACTCTGACTATGCTGGTGATCGTGTGGATCGCAAGTCAACATCTGGTACATGTCATTTCCTCGGACGATCTTTGGTCTGTTGGTCCTCAAAGAAACAAAATTGCGTATCACTATCTACTGCTGAAGCTGAGTACATTGCCGCTGGTTCTTGCTGTGCCCAATTGCTATGGATGAAGCAAACTCTCAAGGACTACGGCGTCAACATGAAGAATGTGCCTCTCCTCTATGACAATGAGAGTGCCATCAAGATTGCTCACAACCCAGTTCAGCACTCGAAGACAAAGCACATTCAGATTCGTCATCATTTTCTTTGTGATCATGTGTTGAAGGGCGACATTTCTATTGAGCATGTGAAGACTGAAGAACAGCTAGCCGATATCTTCACAAGGCCCTTGGATGAGAAGAGATTTAGCAAGTTGCGGTGTGAGCTAAATATCCTAGAATCTTCGAATGTTCTTTGAAAAGGACACTCATCCTAACACTTATGCAAAATTGATGACTTAGATGTGCAACACATGAAGAAACGTTTTTCTTCAATCAATGAAGAATGACACTCTTAGTGTGAAGAAATTAATGAAGAATTTGATTCTCAGAACCCTACGATAATTGTACGCGGTGTCTGAAATCATCATTCTTATACGGTGGGTCACGCCACCACCAAAAGTTGAAATTCCTCAAATTATTCATATTCTTCAACTTTGCATAGTCTTCACTGTTTCCGTCGTTTTTCTTCATTGGCTATATATATATATATATATATATGAGTTTATGTCTTCTACATCATTCACTTATTGCTATTTCTTCAAGTTGGTTTTCTGCTAAGTGAATGTGATCGGACCCTTCCCCTCTATGCTATACTCAACCCAATCTGTTCACAAGTTCTTCATGTGCGTTCTATTTGAAACTCGTTCAAAATCTTCACTTTGTCCTTGTCAGCTGAAGAAATTGCGAACGGAACTTTAAAACCTATCTTATCTAAATTTTCGGCTTTGCCGCTCAAACCGTTCCGCATCCCACGATACACTTATCCACTCACCCATGATCTAACACGATCTCCACCTCTCACTATGTGGGTGACACATGTCATGCGAATGAGAAGGGTCAGGGGCACGTTCGTCCAATTTCCTCGGGCGAGCAGTTTTTCACCGTGGCTATAAATACCCCTCCTTCCCTTCCTCACTTCTTTTACTCCGCTCGACCTCTTTCTCCAGCTCGAGCTTCTCAAACCCTAGCGCCGCCGCTACTTCATCACCGCCGGTGAGGAAGAGCTTCACTTCCTCGACCTCGTCGCCGACGTACTCACGCCGACCGCGGACATCTTCACTCCGCCGCCGCCGTAGCTTTCTTCCTCTGCCAAGTTAGGGCGTGGAAGATCTGCACAGACGAACTTCACATCTCCTCACTCCAGTTCATCATGTTCTTCATCCAGGCGTTCCTCGAAGAAAAGTTACATACTTCTTCAGAGAATTAGATTGTTCAAATTCCTCAACTGAAGAAAATGGCTGATGGTAAAAGGCCACAGAAGGGAGGAAAGAGGCCTGAGGTAAATACAACATTTGAGATCCCTGATGACATATATGTTGGGTACTACACACCTACTGAGGAAACCAAGAATGAGCGCAAAGTGCGCAAACAGAGGATAGAAAGGAGACGGGCAAGAGACTGGAGGGAGTACAGATATGTCACTCCTAAGTACATGAAGAAATTCGCACTCAATCCTCCATGCCCAAGAGCTCCATTGGCACCTGGCCAAATAGCAGATCCCGCCAGCCTCAAGCGCGGTGAGGACTACCCTGATGAATGGGCCAAGCGCCAAGCCAAGCTGGCTAAGAAAGCCAGAGAAGCAGTGAGGAAATTCAATGAAGACTCTGCTGCTGCTGCTGCCTCTGCTGAGGCCTGTGCTGTCAAGCCAAAGAAGTCTATGTCTAAGAAGCCTGCGCGCAAGCCAAGTGCTTCACCAACAATGCCCTCAAGGCCAAGCTCCTCAGCAATGCCCTCACGGCCAGAATCATCAAAGCCCTCACGACAAATTCCTCATGGTGCTCCTGTTCCTCCAAAGTCCTCAGCTCCTCCGCCAAAGCCTTCAGCTGTTTCGACCAAATCCTCAACACATGTGCATCTTGCCTCGTGCCAAAGGACTGCCGACATCTCCATTGCCTCAGGTGTCTCAGCTAGTTCCTCAGCTGCACCAAGTACCTCAGCTACTTGCCCCCCATTGAAGTCCTCAAGCAGACATATTCCTCAGTTGATGGAAAGGGCAAGGCACCAGCTGTAATAGATGAAGGCATTCGTCCATTGGATGGCCAGTTTCTCAAAGCTGCATCTTATTCCACCAATGATGACTCTGCCACACATGACTCTCCCAATGCACCTAAGTCCACTCCTCAAGCCACTGCTCCACGCGTGATGACTGACCGTGAACTTCTGCTTAGTCTTCACCAGAAGGTGGATCAAAATCACAAATGGGTTAAGCGTCAGTTTGGTTGACTTCTTCACAACATGACTGCCACACACAATGCAGTGAAGAAAAACCACTACTACCTCCATCAAGTCTTCGGTCGCACCTGGGCAATCCTATCACATCTGTATGGTGAAGAAGATCTGAAGAACATGGGTCTCAAAGAAGATTTTGACTGGTCTGCACCTCCACCGAAGAAATTCAAGAAGGTCCAGGTTCCTTCTCTGGTGGCCAGCTCATTTTCTTCATTGCGTGATACTTATGAACATGAAGATTTGGACGACACTGCAGCAGGCCCTACATCAATAAACGACCCCAACAACGCTGGCGCTCCTTCATCAACATGATTATCTTCAGGGGCGTTAGTCCTCATTTTCAATCCTTTTGGTCATTCGATGACAAAGGGGGAGAAATATGGGTTAGTCTTCAAGCGGGTCTACTATATGGGCGTTTTTTTGCTAAGTTACAACTCCCGTTCTTCTGAAACTTTATTGGATCGAGTTGTAATCTTAAACCCGATGGTGCTCTGATACTTTTGATGCACTGTGCTCTGATACTTTTGATGCACTGTGCTTTGATACTTTTGATGCACTGTGCTCTGATACTTTTGATGCACTATTCTGCATGCTTATTCCTCGTTAATATTATTGCACGCATGCTGAATTTCATCAGGCACCATATTTCATCATGCATTTCAAATTCTTATTATATGTTAAATGCGTGTATGAATTACAAGATATAGGGGGAGATCTCCATGATTCAACTCTTCAAGTGTGCATTGCTTCAAAAGCAAATTCCTCACTACGCACCTCTTCAGGGGGAGTTCTTCTATATCTTGCAATCAAATTCCTCAATATCACTAGTTACACTTCATATGATTTATACCCGTTGAAAACTTAACCTATATTGTCATCAATCACCAAAAAGGGGGAGATTGTAAGTGCAGCTAGTGCCCATTAGTGATTTTGGTGTATTGAAGACTTATAGGTTAAGGGACTAATGCATTTGTGAGTGTACACAGGTCTATAAGTCTATGAGGAGTTTGATATTTACAGGAAAAGTCGACCCCTAAAAATGAATATCTATGACTGAAGATTTTGGTATTTCTGAAGACTTTCATGAAGACTTTGAAAGTGAAGAAATTGGTGTGTCCGCGAAGACTTGATATTCATGCGAGGAATATGAAGCTTGAAGACTTCCGTTTTCATAGTTTTATTTTTCTCTTTCTTGAGTCATAGGAAACACCGTACTATTAAAGGGGGTTGAGGAAATACTAAGGAAAAATTTCCATGTGATGCTCAACTCAAAATCCTACATCTACCAATCCCTTCGAGTGAAGCCATTGGAAATCTCATACAGTTCAGTCAATTTCTTCAGTGACAGAGACGAAGTTCTTCTGGTCTCTAAGGAATTTCTCCTGACTGAGGAGTTAGGAATTCGCCAGTGCGGATTGCGTACACAGTGAGGAACATGATAGCCCTAAGGATTTTGCTACTCAAAATTCCAACTGTTGTTGTGCTATGCGCCAGCTGTCCCAAAATATCTATCCAGCTAACAGTCATATCATTGAAGGGCATTTATGTCTTATCATGTCGGGCTGCTCCCTAGGCTATAAATAGCCGCCCCCTACAACCACTAGATGGTTGGCTGCTCCGAGAGAAACTGACACTTGTCATTTGAGAGCAACCCATCCTCTGAGGACTTTGAGCGAAAGTCATCAAGTGTGGAAAAACCAAAAACCCAAAACCCAAACACCTACAAACCCCAAGTGATTGAGCATCACTGAAGACGTTGATCCTGAGTGGATCCGACGCTTGTTACCTTTGAAGACTGTGCTTCTTCCAGACGGTTAGGCGTCATGGTCTAGAGCATCCAAGAGGAATTGTGGATCACCAGGTGACCAAGTTTGTGAAGGTTTGGAAGTTGCCTGAAGACTTACCACGAGTGATTGGACGAGGTCTGTGTGACCTTAGTTCAAGGAGAAAACGGTGAGGACTGGGTGTCTTGGACTAAGTGTCCTTGACTGGGTGTCCGGGACTGTGTGTCCTCGAGTTTAAATACTCAGCCGCTCCAACCAGACGTACAACTGAGGCAGCAGTTGGAACTGGTCTACCAAATCTTTGTCTTCACCAAGCTTACTGGTTCTATTTCCTCAACTCTTTCATTTCCTCATAACTGTGTTGTGTGTTTGTTCATATCTGTGTTTGAAGACTTTGACTGAAGACTTTCTCAAATTTCCTTAGTTCAATTTCTTCAGTCTGTTTGTCTTCATCTTGTGTTATCCTGTGATTACGCTTCCTATACTCTGTGCCTGTGTTCATTTCATCATGATGACTATGCTTGTATCCTGTTATGTTTACTTTTGAGTACTCATTCCGCTGCTAGTAGTTCTTCGCTAAGGAATTTCCTCACCGGCAAATTCCTCATTGAAGAATTTCATAAAAATTGCCTATTCACCCCCCTCTAGTCGATATAACGCACTTTCACTCATCCTCCAGTGCACCAAAGTTGGTTCAAAAATCACATGTGTGTCCTCGGGTGAATTTCTTGGTCCCATGCAAGAAATGGGAATGAAATTCAAACATCTGGGCATCGTGGCTCGATCGGTAAGATTGAGAAACTTGGATTTTTAGTTCCTGTAAATCCAAAACACGTGTGAAAATCATGAAACTTGGCATGGTGTCATGACATGGCACCAACATGTTGCGGTAATTTTTTTGGCCGAATTGGGACAAGCTTTGGTGTAAGCTTCTTGCAAACCGGAGCTTTACTCAAAAAGGCTCGTGGTTCCGAGAGGGAACGTGTCACCTCCGTATGCGAAACGACATACGTACACTGCCTTCTCCCGCCTTAAATTTTTTACACAGGCGGATTAGACCAAATAGAAGTATCGTGCTAAATTTTGGAATTATTCTGGATTCGTTTAACCTTTTTATACATTAATTGAGTTTTGGAGCATTTAATGTGCATAATTCAAATTTGAACAACAAGCACATGCTCCAGTGCACCAAAGTTGGTTGAAAAATCACATGTGCGTCCTTGGGGTGAATTTCTAGGTCCCATGCAAGAAATGGGAATGAATTCAAACATCTGGGTATCGTGCCTCAGCCGTAAAGATTGAGAAACTTGGTTTTTTAATTCCTGTAAATCCAAAACACTCCTGAAAATCATGAAACTTGGCACGGTGTCATGACATGGCACCAACATGCCGCGGTAAATTTTTGGCCGAATTGGGACAAGCTTTGGTGTAAGCTTCTTGCAAACCGGAGCTTCCCTCAAGAAGGCTCGTGGTTCTCCCGCCTTAATTTTTTGCATAGGTGGATTAGACCAAATAGAAGTATCATGCTAAATTTTGGAATTATTCGATGTCCGTTTGGCCTTTTTTATACATTAATTGAGTTTCTAGGCATTTAATGTGCATAATTCAAATTCGAACTACAAGCACATGCTCCAGTGCACCAAAGTTAGTTGAAAAATCATGTGTATGTCCTTGGGTGAATTTTTAGGTCCCATGCAAGAAATGGGAATGAAATTCAAACATCTGGGTGTCGTGGCTTGGCTGGAAAGATTGAGAAACTTGGTTTTTTAATTCATGTAAATCCAAAACACGCCTGAAAATCATGAAACTTGAAAATTCATGTAATTTTTCTATCCGATTTGTGAAGGCGCGCACATTAACAATGAACAAAGTCATTTTGGCACAAGTGCTGTCACGTTACAAATCAGAAACACAAGTATTATTGAAACCGTGGGCGTTCTACTTACCAATTACGTGCCGCCACACATCCCCTTTTTTATTGGCTAGGAGGTGTCGTGCAGGGTAGCTATTTGAGTACAGGAGGCGTGCGATCAGACCCCTGCGTGTGCTCATCGGGAGGAGAGCCCTTTGACCTCTACCCACCACGGACCTTCCTCCCAACGTCTCCATTAATGGCTCCCGAGCCCCTGTTCTTTGGCGTGCCTATATGTCTCACTGGACTGAGATTTAAGAGAGAAAAATTGAAATCTGAAAAGAAAGTTTTGCACAGATCTTGATGTAAGATCTGATGGACCTATATAGAATCGACTACAACTTATAGCAAGCATGATGAATATAAGGACGATGACAATGGATAATAATTGTCTTACATATTTAGGAACATAATTAAAAAAATCCACATGCGGCAACGCTCGAAATACACAAGGGCAAAAGAAGAAGGAAGACAACGAACTGGCTCGTTGATCTCTACTTTCTTGATGCGTTGCTGCAGGCCGCGGGAACTCGTCTCCACGACAAGCGGCGATGAGCTCTTTCTTGTCCTCAAGATGCTGCTTGAGAGCATCCATGGATTCCTCCACTAGCCTTCTACGCTCGATGCGCAACATGGCATTCTCATCCATAAGTTTCTCGACGATGACGCCGGTCCTCTTCAACAAGGTAGTGGTCTCCTGCTACTGCTCTCCACTTCCGACAATCTTTGCCCTCAGCAGGTCGTGCTCGGCCAGGAGCTTTGCATTGCTCTGATTTAGTTGGCGGATGATGCCGGTAGCCTTCTCAAAAGAGGCTTTCATGTCGTCCTGCAACCTCGCCCAGCCGGAGATCTGATCCATCAGGCTATGGACAATCGCATGCATGCGCCTGTAAAAGTCCTTGCCTGCCTGCGAGACATTTTCCCAGGCCGCCGCGGCGCAGGAGGACATCTCTTTTGCTTCCGCGGCGCGGCCGGACCAGTCTGCTGCATCGACGGCACGGCGGGACCTCTGTGCTGCTACGGCCACGTGGCGGGACATGCCGGTTGCGTTCGCGGCGAGGCAGGACATCTCTTGTGTTTCTTCTTCCATGCTCGCATCTCCCTGGTGTTAATCTCTCGACCAAGAACTTACGCTGGCCATGGCAGACGCAAGGGAATGATGATGAATGACTTGTTTGTTTTTGTGGATGAGGAGTTGAGGAGGAATGTGCAGTCATCTTGGAGTAGTAGTATTTATAACCGAGTACTAATACGCTCCTAAGTGGGAAACCGTTTAGGTTTTGATCGTGTGAATAAGTTTGTAATTTGGAATGTGACGGGACGCATGCTCAAAATTTATTGACGGTTATAAGTGTGGCACTATTCCCGCAAGGCGTAACATGGGCACGCCTTCTTGGCCGCGTATGTGGCTTTTGCACCATAGGGTGCACCGCAATAGGCAATGTCACCACACGTCTTCTTCCAACAACCGTGTGCGCTCGTTATTACCATCACACACGCTTATTTTAATTAGAATGTGTGTGCCTGTCTAGCGCACACACGTTGATCTATCTAACTGTTTCAGTTTGTTGTGGCTAATCTCAAACAGTTCATTCATGTGAAGTGTATGCCATCAATCGTAGGCACTTAGATCTGGCTGACCCATTTTTGTTCTATTGCCTAATTGCAAACAGTTAATCCTTCTGAAGCGTATGCCCTCAATCGCACACACCTTTATCTAGCTGCCCATTTCTATTGTTCCTCCTCATCACAAACAGTTCATCCAAGTGAACCGTATGCTGTATATCGCACGCGCCTTCATCTGGCTGCCCATTTCTTTTGTTCCGCCTCATCGCAAACAGTTCATTGAACTGAACCGTATGCCCTGCATCGCACACGCAACTAAAATCTAAACCATGTTTGATGGCTCCGCCATCGCAAATGTTTTGCACCTTTTTGATGGTTCTTTTACACCACTGTTTGCAATTATTGCATCGCACACAGTTTCGTCGAAGTGTCTCTGATCATAGTGTCGCGTTAGCAGTATCCTGCAGTAGTGACTAGCAAAAATATTCCATGGCAAGGGGCTAGATCGAGGAGCCTATGGAAACTATTGTATCCCTTCTTACAGATGATGTAACAATTATTCCTAATTAATAAAGTTGACGCTTTTCAAAAAAAGGAGGTGCAAGCTATAAAATTCTTTTATAGCTCATCAGTAACACTAAATTTGTAACACAAATATTCTTTTCTACAATCCAATTGTAGAAACAAGATTTTTCTTGTTACATTAATTTCTAATTCATTCTAAAAATCTTTTTCAAACATTACAAAAGATCCAGATTTGTGTCTCAATTAGTACATATAAATATCTACTTGAGTCATCTTGAAGGTAAATAAATCCACTACTTGCAACAACACTTATTGGACTCTCTGGTTGACCTCGCCTCGGGCATCATCGACCCCTACTACAAGTATAGGAAGGGTGAGTGCAAGAAGGACAAGATCGCCTGGCACAGTGCCTGGGTGAATAGACTGGATGAACAACACGTCAAGTACGCGGCCAAGGACGCGTACACTGGTACTGTATCGTGCTATACAGATGGTTTTTAACCCCTTTCCGCGGCGGCATTTGGAACCATCGCCTAGTGAGTGACGGTGATAGGGGGTACTTCCCACACGACCCAAAAACCGTTGGGGATAGGCGAGCGGCTACTGACGATCGCCATAGAATAAACGTATGAGAAGCCACCCTAGTCCCACACATTACATCTTGAAATTACGTTTCTGATCAGAGAGACACCCCAAACGATTACGCCGCTATAGTCGTGTGAAAAAGGTGGACATCAACATTTAATCTACCGATATGTCTGTGATAGGTATGTTATCGCACACGGTTTAAGAATGTAAAATGTGTGTGGTGCCTCTACTAATGCCTACATGTCCATTTTCATAAATGTGTGCGATTGGTATTCCTATGACACACGCACACTGGTTTGAAACATTTGCCGTATTACCATTAATCTCAAACGCATATGAGATGAAACCGTGTTTACGTCCGTCGGGCATCGCAAACATTTCACGTCAAAGAACCATTTGTTCTCTTTTTTTCATCGCACACGTTGTTTTCTTTCTAACCGTGTGCACAGTATTTTATTCAATCATGTATATTTTTATTTTTGCCTGTAATTTATTATTCGAATTGGAAATTTTGAAATATGGAACATGCAATTCAAATTCTCAGCACAATGGTTCAACAACAAATCCATAACTAAAATTGCCAGTACAATATGTTCAGTAATTACAGGATTAGACAACAATTAACTATGATGAACCACAATATTTACACATGGTAAAGGTGAAGAGACAAGTGTAAATCATTTTGACTGCCGATGGTGTTGAAGAAGCGGAATACCCATAATGTGCCTTCCTGCATGCCATAGGCACGAACAACTTTTTTCCAACCCCTTGTGACAATCGCCTGCCCATCCTTCACCGCCTTCAAGAAGACTTCTAGAGCATTATCATGGTAGCATGAATTATATACTTTGACCTTAGTTTCCTCCACTTTGGTCATGTAGTTTGCAAGGTAATCATTAGTAAATAGCTTCGGAAACCACTGAAAGTAGAAAAATATCAGATACTGAGGTCTAATAGAGTAACTTGTTGTGGTCAAGGGGAAAAGGCAACACATTACTTACCATCCTAAAGTTCACTGTTATCTTGGACAAAGTGTAAATAAAGAGTTTAATTCTGATCACCCATTTCTTTCGCCTAACAATCTTTCTTAGTTTCCTCACTTGACGCTTGTTCATGAATATCTCATTGCCCATACGCATAAGGGATCGAAGCGTGGATTAGTACCGCTCATATATGTACCTATAAGCCTCTAGTAAATGTTAGAAGCTAAACTGACATTGCACAAATGATGTAAAATACAACGACCTACATTCCTAAGTACAAGTATTTTTAGAGATTTCAATATGAACTACATACGGATGTATATAGAATTATAGATATAGTTTAGATGAGAATCTAGATTCACTCATTTTGCTCCTTATGTAGTCTATATTGGAATCTCTAAAAATACTTATATTTAGGAATAGATGGTGTATAAGACATGGGATGCAGCTAACCTCGACGGCAAACAACATCATCGCCCATTGTAGCCCTTTGTAAGTACATGGAAAGCCAATGTTAACTACAACAGGGTTAACATCCACCAAAAATAGCAAATGGTAATAAAACGACATCATCGGTAGTGATATCTTCATTACGAAAGAGTAGCACGGTAGCAAAGGGCCGGATTATAAAATGGATACAACTGTTAATTGCAATAGGCTTAACAACATCCTAATTCACCTTTCGTAAGTTTGTAGCCATTGAAATAAAACTGTTTAAAAATGGATTCAACTGTTAATTGCAACAGGCTTAATAGCCATTGAAACTAGTACTGATAAAAATACAACTGGCAGAGTTAAACATCACAAGGCAGGTGCTGCCAGAGGAGAGAATGGCCGAGTTGTCTATAAAAAGGTAGGGGAAGTAGCTAAAACATGTTAGGCATGTTTTACTAGAACATGCTTAATACATCGATCGTACAGAACATGGCCATTAATTGCAACTGGTGTTGGTAAGATTGAACTAGTGAGTACATACTTGGTAAGTCCTGAGAGGTAGTTGCTGGGGCACTTCATCTTGGCTAGAGCCCGCCCAAAGTCAGCGGCGGCGGAGGCGAGCTGTTCCTCCGGGTCAAAGCGTGGATCAGTGCCAGTAACATGTGTACCTACAGGCAACCAGTAAAATGTAGAAGTCGAACCGCAATTGCACAAATGATGTGAAATACTGGAAGGCATGGGATGCAGCTAACCTCGACGGCAAACAACAACATCGGCCATTATGACCCTGGTAAGTACATGGACATGCATGTTAAGTACAACAGGGTTAGAATCCACCAAAAATAGCAAATGGGTAGCATCCCTAGTGATATCTTGAGTCATGTATTGTAAGTTTGTTGTAGGTATTGGTGAAATTGAGCTGGACAGTTAATACTTGAACATCATGTTGGGGAACGTAGCATGCAATTTCAAAAAAATTCCTAAGATCACGCAAGATCTACCTAGGAGATGCATAGCAACGAGAGAGGGAGAGTGTGTCCATGTACCCTCGTAGACCGAAAGCGGAAGCGTTAGGTTAATGCAGTTGATGTAGTCGAACGTCTTGATGATCCAACTGATCTAGTACCGAACGTACGGCACCTCCGAGTTCAACACCCGTTTAGCTCGATGACATCCCTCGAACTCTTGATCCAGTAGAGGGTCGAGGGAGAGTTCCGTCAGCACAACGGCGCGGTGACGGTGATGGTGATGTGATCCGCGCAGGGCTTCGCCTAAGCACTACGATGCTATGACCGGAGGAGTAAACTATGGAGGGGGGTACCACACATGGCTAAGAGAACAATTGATGTGCTATGGGGTGCCCCCTGCCCCCATATATAAAGGAGGGGAGGAGGAGGCGACCGGCCAGGAGGGGCGCGCCATGGGGGGAGTCCTATTAGGAGTCCTACCAAGAGGGGAAAATGAAGGAGAGGGAAAGGGGGGCCGCACCCCCTCCTCATTGTCCTATTTGGACTCCCTTGGAGGTGGGTGCGCGCCACCCCTCGCGGGCTTCCCTCTCTCTCCCCTAAGGCCCATGTAGGCCCAATACTTCCCCGGGGGGTTCCGGTAACCCCTCGGTACTCTGGTAAAATACACGAACCACTCGAAACCATTCCGATGTCCGAATACTACCTTCCAATATATGGATCTTTACCTCTCGACCATTTCGAGACTCCTCGTCATGTCCGTGATCTCATCCTGGACTTCGAACAAACTTTGGTCACCAGAACACATAACTCATAATACAAATCATCACCAAACGTTAAGCGTGCGGACCCTACGGGTTTGAGAACTATGTAGACATGACTGAGACACATCTCTGGTAAATAACCAATCACTAGTACAGCGAGCTCCTAAACAAACGGTTTAAAACCCCTTTCCGAGACGGCATCTGGAACCATCGCCAAGTGAGTGTGGGTGATAGGGGGGTCCTTCCCACACGACCCAGAAAACCATCGGGGATATGCCCTCTGGCACACACGTTTGGCAAAATGAGGTCGTCTGCAACCAGCGAGCGCTCAAATACGAAAATACATACAATAGAGCTAAAAATACAATTATACGGGGAAATTGTTTCCAGTCGCAAGTACATCCCACACAGTCAGTCCCCGCTAAATGTTTTCGTTCGTATGTACATCCCACACAATTGCTCGAAGGAAAATGTTTCCGTTCGCAGGTACATCACACACATTTTTTCCCGTTAAATCGCTTGCGTTATTGAATATATCACACATGGTACGTGGAAAAAACTGTGTGGCAAAGGCTATCCATCACACACAGTTTTCATGTGGTAAACATTTGCGCAAGGTGGCCTAACGCAAATAGTTTTCAAGAGAAAGTCCTGCATGAATGTTCATTGATCCAACACGGTTTATTCCTAGAAACTATGTGCATTGCCTAAGGTCATCGCCCACGGTATTTTTTTAACAACCTTTTGCAATAGCAAAACCCAATTAGCAGGCTAATTATCCGACTATTCATAAACCATTTATTAATTTAATTGACAGTTCATATTAAGCACACAATATATTTCATTTTCATAATTGAAATACATCAGACTACAACATCATATAGCTTCAGCACTCAGCTACCCCATTACACAACTACACCAGGACCAAGTTTCACATGCAACATCTATAACCTTTCGAAATTAGCATCATAGACGGTACATAGACAGATGTATCTCATCTGGAAAACTGCTGAAGCAGAAGGCGAATATTGAGCCTTCATTGATGTTGAAGGTCTTTGTAACTTTAGGCCAGTGCCTGTGGATGATTGACCGTCCATCCTTCGTCCTCTTCAGGAACACTTCAATATTGAACCGTGGGTGTTGTATGAATAGCTTCCTTGCCTCCTGACCATACAGGTGGTTTGAGAGGTAATCATCAATAAACTGCTTTGGAAAGGCCTGAAAACAAGAATGTGCATAAATATCTTCTCTATATTGGAAATGGGGCAAAGGAATAAAAAAGGCAAGGTATAATAGTTAGTACCATCCTGTAGTGAACTGATGTCTTCTTCATTGTGTAGACAAAGACCTTGTTGTTTTTTGTCGCTAATTTCTTTATCCTAACAATCTTTCTGAGTTTCTTGACTCGACTGATATTCATGGAAAACTCGTTTCCCCATATGCAAAAAGGGTCGAACAGTGGGTCAAAACCTCAGACAGCAGGACCTACATGTGCAAGACCAAATTGTTAAAAACCTAAATATTAGAATGGTTCCTGCAATTGCACAATAATGTGCTATTAGACAACGGATCATGCACGTGCTAACCTCAATTGTAAACCTCAGTGCTTCCCATTATTTCCCTGCAACACATATAAGGTAGTTAGTCATCATGTTAAGTAAGGGTTCGCATGCTATCAGTAATATATGTTGATGAAAAATAATCACATTGCAGATTCATCGGATTAATTCAAGCCACAGGGAAAACCATTTATCCAAACCAAGCATGATTAAGAACTAGGAAATATAGCACTTGTATATGTTTCTCATGTATTAAGTGTAGCCAAATTCGATTTATTCCTCACATGCACAACAATACAAAATTCTACCCACGACAATTGGACATCACATTGCAGAATTGAACCAAGCAGTTAACTAAACACCACAACAAATGAACCAAACATTAATTGAGCACCACATTGCACAATATAACATTGAACCAAGTATTTAACTAAACAGCACAACAAATGAACCAAACATTAACTGAGCACCACATTGCACAATATAACATACTCCTAATAGAAGATCAAACAGTTAATCAAACAGTTAACTACAACCAATTGTAGCAATTGTATTTGTTTCTCATGTATTTACTACAGCCAAATTCAATTTATTCCTCACATGGTATACAATAACAGAATGCACCCACAATTTTGTAAAGATAAATTCGGTTTATTTCTCACATGGAAGACAATACAAAATTGCAGCCTGAAGAATTGAACATCACATTTGCAGAATTGAACCAAACAGTTAACTGAAGACGACAACTAATTAACAAAATAGTTAATAAGTGACCACCACACTGCACGACATATAGAACATATACACTAGAGCAACAGATTGCATGGTAAAATTAGATAGCACAATTCACTAGAATTTGTGAAGGAAAGGCAGGAGCAACACACGCAATGGGTAAACCGAGCATGCATAACCGGCGTAGCTAGCAAATGGCAAGGTGCTCCTTCAAGATCTGGGGGTCGGCACGAGTGGCAGCCATCGCGACCTCATCCGCGCGTGCGGCCGTGATTTGCTTCTCCCTTGACAAATTCTCCTTGAGGTCCTGGCTATACTACGTGTACCATGGCTTAGGCCGGCGCTTATTTGGTGGAGGGGTCGGTGATTTGGGTGGAAGGTGTCACGCTCACGCCGGCAGTAGGGGCATGTAGGATGTGGAAGGAGGAGCAGGATGGGGGTCGGGTGTGGATTACCTGCCTGGATAGGCGAGGCCGAGGAGCATGAAGGAGGGTCGCCGGCGAGGAGGCAGCGGTGCTGCAAGCAAGGAGTGAAGGTTTCAACTTGGAAAGGAAGGCGGAAAAAGAGGAAATGTGGCTTTTGGTAAGGGGGAGGGGGTGGGGAGAATATTTCCGCGCAAGCCGAAAATTTGGAATCGCTTCAGCCAAAAAACTAGCGCACAAAGTGTCATCAGACACGGTCCCTTACTCAGAACTGGCGCGCTGTGGATTGTAGCAGGCGCACCTTCTCTCGTAAGCCATGGGCGTACTATACACCGATGGTGCTCCAAGATATTTTGTGCTGGATCTCACACGGTTGGTGATAATAAACTATGTGTGGTCTAGTTGATTTATCATCTTGATCATTTGAATTACGTAATGGGGTCACAACTACAAAGGATGGTGTTTGAATTGTTAGAACTTATATCTGCAGTGAACATGCAACTATAGGTCTGTCGTCAAAAAAATTGGAATGATTCAGGGTTCGTTTGTACATTTTTATACATTAACTGGGTTTTCCAGGCATTTTATGCGCATAATTCAAATTTGAACTACATGCACATGCTCCAACGCATATAAACTTATTGAAAAATCAGATATGTGTCCTTGGTTGCATGCTTAAGTCCCATGCAAGAAATGGGAATGAATTTCAAACACCCTGCCACCGTCACTCGGCCGCAAACATTGACATGCCTGGTTTTTAAATTCTAGTAAATCCAAAACTCGTCTGATATTCATGAAACTTGGCATGCTATCATGTAGCGGCATCAACATGTCGTGGTACAAATTTTGTCCCATTTGGGGCAGGTTTGGGTATAAGCTTCTCACAAACCAGAGCTTCTCACAACAAGCGTGATGGTTTCGGTAGGGAACGTGCCACCTTTGGGAATGAAACAATATTTGTTGCCTCTTATTCCTTTCAAAAAAATTTGAGTGTCAACATAGAACAACAAGAGTGTTGTGTGAATTTTTGTGATTTTTCGGGGTTCGTTTGGACATTTTTATGCATTCACTGAGTTTTCAATGCATTTATGTGCATAATTCAAATTTGAACTACATGCACATGCTCCCGTGTAAATAAACTGGTTGAAAAATCAAATATGTGTCCTTGTGTGCATTCTTAGGTCCCATGCAAGGAATGTGAATGCATTTGAAACACCATGGGACCGTCGATTGTTGGAAAAACATTGAGATGCCCGGTTTTAAATTCTAGTAAATCCAAAACTCGTCTGAAATTCATGTAACTTGCCATGCTATCATGGAGCAGCATCAACATGCCCTGGTACAAATTTTGTCCCACTTGCGGCAGGTTTGGGTATATGCTTCTCACAAACCGGAGCTTCTGACAACAAGCATGATGATTTTCGGGTGGGAATGTCCCACCTTTGGGGACAAAATGATATCCATTGCCTCTTATTGCTTTGAATTTTTTTTCTCGTGTCAACATAGAACATCAGGAGTGTTGTGTGAATTTTCGGGGTTCGTTTGGACATTTTTATGCATTATCTGAGTTTTCAATGCATTTATGTGCATAATTCAAATTTGAACTACATGCACATGCTCCAGTGCAAATAAACTGGTTGAAAAATCAAATATGTGTCCTTGTGTGCATTCTTAGGTCCCATGCAAGGAATGTGAATGCATTTGAATCACCATGGGACCGTTGATTGTTGGAAAAACATTGAGATGCCCGGTTTTAAATTCTAGTAAATCCAAAACTCGTCTGAAATTCATGTAACTTGCCATGCTATCATGGAGCAGCATCAACATGCCGTGGTACAAATTTTGTCCCACTTGCGGCAGGTTTGGGTATATGCTTCTCACAAACCGGAGCTTCTGACAACAAGCATGATGATTTTCGGGTGGGAATGTCCCACCTTTGGGGACGAAATGATATCCATTGCCTCTTATTGCTTTCAATTTTTTTTCTCGTGTCAACATAGAACATCAGGAGTGTTGTGTGAATTTTCGGGGTTCGTTTGGACATTTTTATGCACTAACTGAGTTTTCAATGCATTTTATGTGCATAATTCAAATTTGAACTACATGCACATGCTCCCGTGCATATAAATTGGTTGAAAAATCAAATCTGTGTACTTGGGTGCATGCTTAGGTCCCATGCAAGAAATGGGAATGAATTTGAAACAACGGGGCACCGTTGATTACCGGCAAAACATTGAGATGCCTGGTTTTTAAATTCTAGTAAATCCACAACTCGTCTAAAATTCATGAAAATTGGCATGCATGGAGCGGCTTCAACATGCCGCGCCACAAATTTTGTCCCATTTGGGGCAGGTTTTGGTATGTGCTTCTCACAAACCGGAGCTTCTCACAACAAGCATGATGGTTTTCGGTAGGGAACATCCCACCTTTAGGGACGAAACGATATCCATTGCCGCTTATTGCTTTCAATTTTTTTTCTCATGTCAACATAGCACAACATGAGTGTTGTGCGAATTTTTATGATTTTTCGGGGTTCGTTTGGACATTTTTATGCATTAATTGAGTTTTCAATGCATTTTATGTGCATAATTCAAATTTGAACTACATGCACATGCTCGAGTGCATATAAATTGGTTGAAAAATCAAATATGTGTCCTTGGGTGCATGCTTAGGTCCCATGCAAGAAATGTGGATGAATTTCAAACACCGGGGCACCGTTGATTGCCGGCAAAACATTGAGATGCCTGGTTTTTAAATTCTAGTAAATCCACAACTCGTCTAAAATTCATGAAAATTGGCATGCTATCATGGAGCGGCTTCAACATGCCGCGCTACAAATTTTGTCCCATTTGGGGCAGGTTTTGGTATGTGCTTCTCACAAACCGAAGCTTCTCACAACAAGCATGATGGTTTTTGGTAGGGAACATCCCACCTTTTGGGACAAAACGATATCCATTGCCTCTTATTGCTTTCAAATTTTTTTCTCGTGTCAACATAGAACAACAGGAGTGTTGTGTGAATTTTTGAGATTTTTCGGGGTTCATTTGGACATTTTTATGCATTAACTGAGTTTTTAATGCATTTTATGTGCATAATTCAAATTTGAACTACATGCACGTGCTCCATAGCATATAAATTGGTTGAAAAATCAAATCCGTGTCCTTGGGTGCATGCGTAGGTCCCACGCAAGAAATGGGAATGAATTTCAAACACTGAGGCAACGTTGATTGCCGGCAAAACATTGAGATGCCTGGTTTTTAAATTCTAGTAAATCAAAAACTCGTCTGAAATTCATGAAACTTGGCATGCTATCATGGAGCGGCGTAAACATGCTATGGTACAAATTTTGTCCCATTGGGGCAGGTTTGGGTATATGCTTCTCACAAACGGGGAGCTTCTCACAACAAGCATGATGGTTTTCGGTAGGGAACGTCCCACCTTTGGGGACGAAACGATATCCATTGCCTCTTATTGCTTTCACTTTTTTTTCTCGTGTCAACATAGAACAATAGAAGCGTTGCGCGAATTTTTGTGATTTTTCGGGGTTCGTTTGGACATTTTTATGCATTAATTGAGTTTTCAATGCATTTTATGTGCACAATTCAAATTTGAACTACATGCACATGCTCTAGCGCATATAAATTGGTTGAAAAATCAAATCTGTGTCCTTGGGTGCGTGCTTAGGTCCCATGCAAGAAGTGGGAATGAATTTCAAACACCGGGGCACCATTGATTGCCGGCAAAACATTGAGATGCCTGGTTTTTAAATTCTAGTAAATCCAAAACTCGTCTAAAATTCATGAAACTTGGAATGCTATCATGGAGCGGCATCAACATGCCGTGGTACAAATTTTGTCCCATTTGGGGCAGCTTTGGGTATATGCTTCTCACAACAAGCATGATGGTCTTCGGTAGGGAACGTCCCACCTTTGGAGACGAAACGATATCCATTGCCGCTTATTGCTTTCAATTTTTTTTCTCATGTCAACATAGAACAACATGAGTGTTGTGCGAATTTTTGTGATTTTTCGGGGTTCGTTTGGACATTTTTATGCATTAACTGAGTTTTCAATGCATTTTATGTGCATAATTCAAATTTGAACTACATGCACATGTTAGGGAACGCAGTAATTTCAAAAACATTCCTACGATCACGCAACACCTATCTAGGTGATCCATAGCAACAAGCGGGGAGAGTGTGTCCACGTACCCTCGTAGACTGAAAGCGGAAGCGTTATATCAACGTCGTTGATGTAGTCGTACGTCTTCATGATCTGACCGATCCTAGCATCGAACGTATGGCACCTTCGTGTTCAGCACACGTTCAGCTCGATGACGTCCCTCGTACTCTTGATCCAGTTGAGGTCGAGGGAGAGTTCCGCCAGCATGACGGTGTTGTGACGGTGATGGTGAAGCTACCGACGCAGGGCTTCACCTAAGCATTATGACAATATGACCGAGGTGTGTAACCATGGAGGGGGCACCGCACACGGCTAAGAGATAGTCTGTTGTGCCAATGGGGTGCCCCCTGGCCACATATATAAAGGAGGGAGGAAGAGGAGGCCGGCCTAGGAGGGGCGCGCCTATAGGGGGAGTCCAACTAGGATTCCCAATCCTAGTTGGAGTCCCCTTCCTTTTCCAAGATGGGAGAAAGGGAAGGAGTTGGAGAGGGAGAAGGAAAGAGAGGGGGCGCCACCCCCTCCCTAGTCCAATTCGGACTTGCCATGCGGGGCGCGTAGCCACCCCTTGAGGCCCTTCTCTTCTCTCCTTTCCCATATGGCCCATTAAGGCCCACTACTTCCCCCGGCGAATTCCCGTAACTCTTCGGTACTCCGAAAATTACTCAAATCACTCGGAACCTTTCCGATGTCCAAATATAGCCTTCCAATATATCGATATTTACGTCTCGACCATTTTTAGACTCCTCGTCATGTCCGTGATCTCATCCGGGACTCCAAACAACCTTCGGTACATCAAATCACATAACTCATAATACAAATCGTCATCAAACATTAAGCGTGCAGACCCTACGGGTTCGAGAACTATGTAGACATGACCGAGACACATATCTGGTCAATAACCAATAGTGGAACCTAGATGCTCATATTGGCTCCTACATATTCTACGAAGATCTTTATCGGTCAAACCGCAAAACAACATGTCTTGTTCCCTTTGTCATCGATATGATACTTGCCCGAGATTCGATCATCGGTATCCTCATACCTAGCTCAATCTCGTTATCGGCAAGTCTCTTTACTCGTTTCGTAATGCATCATCCCACAACAAACTCATTAGTCACATTGCTTGCAAGGCTTATAGTGATGTGCATTACCCAGAGGGCCCAGAGATACCTCTCCGACAATCGGAATGACAAATCCTAATCTCGATCTATGCCAACTCAACAAACACCATGGGAGACACCTGTAGAGCATCTTTATAATCACCTAGTTACATTGTGACGTTTGATAGCACACTAAGTGTTCCTCCGGTATTCGGGAGTTGCATAATCTCATAGTCATAGGAACATGTATAAGTCATGAAGAAAGCAATAGCAATAAACTAAACGATCATAGTGCTAAGCTAACGGATGGGTCTAGTCCATCACATCTTTCTCTAATGATGTGTTCCCGTTCAGCAAATGACAACACATGTCTATGGCTAGGAAACTTAACCATCTTTGATTAACAAGCTAGTCTAGTAGAGGCATACTAGGGACACTCTGTTTGTCTATGTATTCACACATGTACTAAGTTTCCGATTAATACAATTATAGCATGAATAATAAACATTTATCATGATATAAGGAAATAAATAACAACTTTATTATTGCCTCTAGGGCATATTTCCTTCAGTCTCCCACTTGCACTAGAGTCAATAATCTAATTCACACCGTCATGTGATTTCACACCAATAGTTCACATCTTTATGTGATTCGTTCACATCTCCATGTGACTAATACCCAAAGGGTTTACTAGAGTCAATAATCTAGTTCACGTTGCTATGTGATTAATACTGTAAGTGCATCTAGTGCCACCCCTAGTTGGTTTTGGAGTATTGACGACAAACCTAGTTGATGGACTAATGTGTTTGTGAGAATTGCAGGATAACACAGGTAGAAGTCCCTCATTGATTCGGTTTTCCTACCAGAGATGACCCCTAAAAATGTATGAAGACATTGAAGTCAAAGGTGGTATATGAAGATATTAACATTGAATACTATGACAAGAGAAGACACCACATGAAGCCTATGGAGCTCGAAGACTTAGACCTTTCGTAGTTCTCTTTCTTTTGTGTTGAGTCATAGGAACCACCGTACTGTTAAGTGGGGTCCAAGAGAACCAGTCAAAATGACTGTAGTGATGCCTAACCAAAACCTATGTCTTCGAGTGAAGACTATGAGAGCGAATCTTGTCCAGAGTCGGACAAGTCAGCTTTGCTTGCAGCCCAAGTAAAGTTATCGTGTGTGTTTGAAATCTGACCGTTGGAACACGTGTCAGTTCCTTAGTGGCCCAGGGTCATTTTGGACAAATCAGGTCAGGTTGCCAAGTGGCTATAAATAGCCCACCCCCTACAACCATAAACGGTTGGCTGCTCAGATTGAGAGTACGGCTTTTGTCGCTTGAGAGCAACCCACCTCGAAGCCTTTGAGAGAGAATTCCTTGCGAGGATAAAGCCCTAACCACCCAGAGCCAAAGAGAATTAGGCATCACTTAAGTCTTCTTGTCTGTGTGATCTGAAGACTTATTACACTCGAGGACTGTGCATCCTCCAGCCGGTTAGGCGTCGCGTTCTGAGCATCCAAGAGACATTGTGGATTGCCGGTGAACGAAGTCTGTGAAGGTTTGGGAGTCTACCTTGAAGACTTACCAGAGTGATTGGGCGAGGTCTGTGTGACCTTAGCTCAAGGGGAATACGGTGAGGACTGGGTGTCCTGAGCTGCGTGTTCAGGACTGGGTGTCCGGGACTGTGTGTCCTAAGGTTTAAATACCTCGCCGCCCTAACCAGACGTATAGTTGTCACAGCAACTGGAACTGGTCCAACAAATCATTGTCTTTAGCGAGTCACTGGTTCCATCTTCCCTTCCCTTTGCTTACTGTTACTCCTTGTGAAGTCATTGTATGTTCGCACTATCTTTTGTCTTCACTGAGTGACTGCATGTTCTGTGTGGCTTCACAATATCTTCCTATCTGATCCTTACTACATTGCTGCTATTAGTCATTGTGCTTTCACTATTGAATACTTGACTATGGCTTGCCTAGTGTAGTCTACCTTCCGCTGCAGGGTAATAGGTTTATTTCTATCGTTTGTCTTCATAACTTCCACGTTTTGAAGACTTTCTTAAAAATCGCCTATTCACCCCCCCTCCAGTCGATATAACGCACTTTCAATTGGTATCAGAGCAAGGTGCTCCCTTGTTCTGTGTGATTCGGTTTAACCACCTGGAGTTTTAGCTATGTCGACTGCAGGGATAATTAAAGTCTCCGCTGCGTGCCCTGTCTTCGATGGAACTGAATATCCCTACTGGAAGAATAAGATGGGCATGCATCTTGAAGCCATTGACGTCGACCTATGGTATGCCGTTAGAACGGCGTTCCCAAGGCTGGAGAAGGTGTCACTGCTGCTGATGTCAAGAAATTCGTTCAACTGGACTCTACTGCCAAAAATATCATCTGTGGTCATCTGACCAAAGGACAGTATGGCCGTGTGAGTGCTTTGAAAACATCTAAGCTGGTCTGGGACTGGCTCTCCAAGGTCAATGAAGGCGTCTCAACCCAGAGAGATCAGAGAATCAGTGTCCTTCGCAACCTCTTCAACCGCTTCAAGTGAAATGACAATGAGAATGTCCAGCTCACATTTGACCGACTCACTGACATCACAAATGAGCTTCAAGCCCTCGGCGCTACTGAGATCACCAAACATGAAGTCGTCAAGACACTACTGAGATCACTTGATAGTTCGTTTGACACCCTAGCCCTGATGATTCAAGAATGTCCTGATTTCAAGATACTCGATCCGTCTGACATACTTGAGAGGCTCCACACACATGAGTTTCAGCTTTCTGAGAAAAGAGATATCTACGGTCCAAACTATGGGCGAACTCGTGCCTTGAAGGCAAAGGCTGTTTCCTCATCTGAAGAAGAATCTGACAGCAGTTCTGATGATCCTGAAGACATTGGAAGGGAACTTGCTATGCTTGTCAAGAAGTTCCAAAAATTCACCAAGAAGAAAGGCTTCAGAAAGTCTTCCCGATCAAGCTCAAGGAATGATGAAGCTTCTGCTCATGACTACAAGAAGAAAACATGTCACAAGTGCAAGAAACTTGGCCACTTCATTTCTGAGTGTCCACAGTGGGACAATGAGAACAAAAAGAAGAAGAAGAGCAAGGAATATGACTCTGACGACAAGAAGAAGAAGAAATACTCAAAGTCTTCTTCCAAGTCTTCCTCAAAGTCTTCATCACACAAGAAGAGCTCATCTGGCAAGGCACGTGCGTTTGTTGGCAAGGAAATGGATTCAGAGGAGGAGTCTGCTTCTGAGGAGGCAGAGGTGGAGTCTAAGGAGGAGTCCGATTCAGGCGTCGCAAGTCTGGCTACAGCATACGTTGCCAAGTCCATCTTCAACATTCAAGACAATGACTTCATCACCAACACCGATGCAAATGACAAGGACTACTCCGCTTCTACCTACTGCTTCATGGCACACAGTGCCAAGGTAAAAACACGCACTACTCACTATCAAACATCTAGTGACGATGACTCTGATTGTGGTTCAAAACCCAGCTACAAAACACTTGCTAAAATTGCAACTGAACAACAGAAAGCTATGGAACATATTCAAAAACTGTTAGACAGAAGCGATGATCTGTTAGGTGCTGAAATGACTCGATCTGAATCCTTAATTGAAGACATAAAAAAATCTTCACGTTAAGTATCAGGAACTTGAAAGTCGTCATGAAACTCTCTCAACAACTCATGAAAAGCTTTCCTATGATTATCTTCAAAGGAAGCAAGATCTTGAGAAATTGAGAGCGGCTCATGAAGATCTTCAAAAGGAAAGCGAGTCACTTCGCGCCAAACAGATCAGTTCTGCTTAGGAAGGATTTGAACCCCTCTGCTGAATGTTCCACTGCTACTGTTGTTGCAATATCTTCAATTGTTGATGTGGTAACTAACCCCTCTGCTGAGGATACCACCACTATTGCTAATGAGAATGCTAGGTTGAAGACATTGCTTGAAACAGGGATGTACAAAAGTCTTAAAGGGCATCAGGCACTATGTGATGTCCTCAAAAAGCAGATTCTGAACAGAAACCCGAGGAAAGAGGGTGTTGGGTTCGTAAGGAAAATGAATGCTGATGGCTCTTACTGGAAACCTGAGCAGTACCCCAAAACCATGTGGGTTGCTGCAAAGGAACCTTCAGCAGATCCATCCAATCTATCTGGCTTCACTTGTGCTAACCCCATTATCATTGATGAATCCTTTGATGCAAACTATATACTGTTTAAGAATCAGAATGGTGAAGTGTTTGCCAGGTACATTGGTACTACCTGCAGGAATGGACCACCTATGAAGAAGATCTGGGTTCCGAAAAGATGTCTGGAGAATCTTCCTGTGAATGTCATCATGACACCTCACATGGAGAAGACAAACCTCAGACTAAAGGCTTCATATGGTCCAAAGGCTTCATACAGACAGAGGACTCACCTGAGTCTCACTAACGCAAATGTTTTGCAGGGAAACCATGCTCAGGCATATGAATATGAGAGCGGTTCGTCAAACCATCATGTTCATAAGACCAAGAACTATTCTGCTTATTCTTATGAGTACTATTGTCCGCCTGCAAGACTGTTTGCTATGGCTCCAAAGCCAAAATTCTCAGATGCTGCACATAGACTTATTGCTTCTAAGCCACCCTTGAAGATGTGGGTGGCTAAGAAAGCTTAACTCTCTTTTGCAGGGAAAGGTCTCCAGCCAAAAACCAAAATCATCTGACGCTATTGCTGGGGACCTTAAACATCTTGTAGGGCGCAAATCAAATGCCCGAATGGTCTTACTATGTACTTCGTTCCTGAATCACTTGCTACTCTCCCTATTAGTCCTAATCTGGATCTAAGCTTTCATAACCCACTGGTTCGTCAAATGTTTTTGCTTCACAATGCTCTTGGTGAAGCCTATCCCCCTAACTGCACTGTAGGGTACGACACCAGCGTCTTCAGAATGGATTATTGATAGTGGGTGTACAAATCACATGACTGGCAAAAGAAGCCTTCTATTGGACTCAACCTTACGTCCATCCGACAAGAGCCACATCACATTTGCTGACACTGGTAAAAGTAAGGTATTGGGTCTAGGTAGAGTTGCAATCTCAAGGGATCAACACATGGATAAAGTCATGCTTGTTGAATCCCTTGGCTTCAACTTAATGTCTGTCTCAATGCTTTGCGATTTGAACATGATCGTAATATTTGGGAAATATCGTTGCCTTGTACTAATGGAATCTGACAAGTCTCTAGTATTTGAAGGGTATCAAAAAGATGATTTGTACGTGGTAGATTTCTCAGCAGGACCACAGCTTGCCGTATGTCTTCTAGCAAAAGCTTCAGAATGCTGGCTCTGGCATCGGAGGCTTGGGCATGCTGGCATGAGGAACCTCCACACCCTGGCAAAGAAGAAGCATGTCATAGGCATCGAGGGCGTCAATTTCAAGACAGATCACTTATGCGGTGCCTGTGAGGCAGGAAATATGACAAGGGCCAAACATCCCTCGAAGACAATCATGACCACTACTCGACCCTTCGAACTGCTTCACATGGATCTTTTCGGTCCCACTCATTACTCAACTCTTACTACTACTGCTTGTCTCTATGGCTTTGTCATTGTTGATGATTATTCTAGATATACTTGGGTGCACATAATCCTTTACAAGACTGAAGTGCAGGATGTCTTCAGACGCTTCGCCAATCGAGCAATGAACAACTATGGCGCAAAGATAAAGCATATCAGAAGTGACAATGGCACTGAATTCAAGAACACTGGCCTTGATACATATCTTGATACCTTGGGCAACACACATGAATTCTCGGCTCCGTACATGCCACAGCAGAATGGCGTCATCGAACGCAAGAACAGAACACTCATTGAGATGGCCAGAATGATGCTAGATGAATACAAGACTCCAAGAAAATTCTGGCCTGAAGCCATTGATACTGCATGCCATACAATCAATCGTGTTTATCTTCACAAGCTTCTGAACAAGACATCTTATGAGCTCCTTACTGGCAAGAAGCCAAATGTCAGTTACTTCAGAATATTTGGAGCCAGGTGCTGGATCAAGGACCCACATCACACCTCAAAGTTTGCACCAAAAGCACATGAGGGTTTTATGCTTGGATATGGAAAGGATTCGCACTCCTACAGAGTCTTCAATCTCTTTCATTACAAAGTGGTTGAAACAGTGGATGTGCGGTTCGATGAGACTAATGGTTCACAAAGAGAGCAACTGCCAAATGTGCTAGATGAAGTTCCATCCAGTGAATCAATCAAGCTAATGGGAACTGGAGAAATTATATCTTCTGAAGCTCATCCTGAAGAATAACTTATCATCTCAGCACCTGATCAACATGAAGACAATGCTCAGCCTAAAGACATTCCTTCTAACAACGACAATGATCAGCAAGAGCAAAATCTTCGCCCTGTACATCCTCACGTTGCCAATGAAGTGCAGATTGAAAGAATAATTGATAGCATCAATGCACCCGATCCACTCACTCGTTCAAGGGCAACTCAGCTAGCAAATTTCTGTGGGCACTTCGCATTTGTCTCAATAACAGAACCCAAGAAAGTTGAAGAAGCCTTCATGGAACCTGAATGGATTCAAGCTATGCAAGAAGAGCTTCATCAGTTTGAGCTGAATAATGTATGGGAACAGGTTAAGCGTCCTGATCCATGGAAGCACAATATAATAGGCACCAAATGGATATACCGCAACAAGCAAGATGAGCATGGTCAAGTTGTCAGAAACAAAGCTCATCTCGTTGCTCAAGGATATACTCAAGTGGAAGGCATTGACTTCGATGAAACATTTGCTCCTGTGGCTAGACTTGAAGCCATACGCATACTGCTGGCCTATGAAAATCATCATAACATACTTCTATATCAAATGGATGTGAAGAGTGCTTTTCTTAATGGCAAGATTGAAGAAGAAGTGTATGTTGCACAACCGCCTGGCTTTGAAGATCCAAAACATCCTGACATGGTATACAAGCGCAACAAGGCACTGTATGGCCTCAAACAAGCCCCTCGGGCCTGGTATGACACACTGAAATACTTCCTGAAGAGCAAAGGCTTCATACCTGGTTCCCTAGACCCCACTCTCTTCACGAAAACATATGATGGTGAACTGTTTGTGTGCCAAATATATGTGGATGACATTATCTCCGGCTGCACCAATCAGAAGTACAGTGAAGAGTTTGGATATATGATGCAAGAGCAATATCAGATGTCTATGATGGGAGAGCTGAAGTTCTTCCTCGGTCTTCAAATACGACAACAACGCAACGGCATCTTCATATCTCAAGAGAAGTATCTCAAAGATTGCCTGAAGAAGTTCGGTATGCAAGACTGCAAAGGCTTCACGACACCAATGCCAGCCAAACATCATCTGGGTCCCGACGACAATGGTAAAGAGTTCGATCAAAAGGTATACCGCTCCATGATTGGTTATTTACTTTATCTATGTGCATCTAGGCCAGATATTATGCTTAGTGTTTGCATGTGTGCTCGATTTCAAGCGGCACCAAAGGAGTCGCATCACTTAGCTGTGAAGCGAATTCTTCGATATTTGGCTCACACCCCAACTCTAGGATTATGGTATCCAAAGGGCTCAGAGTTTGAATCTGGTTGGATTCTCGGATGCGAATTATGCTGGTGACAAGGTGATCGCAAGTCTACATCAAGGCACATGTCACTTTCTGGGACGATCACTTGTATGTTGGTCTTCAAAGAACAGAACTGTGTATCTCTCTCCACTGCTGAATCTGAATACATTGCTGCTGGATCTTGCTGCGCTCAGCTTCTGTGGATGAAGCAAACATCTCAAGACTATGGCATTCATCTGAAGCAAGTGCCACTTACTGCGACAACGAAAGCGCCATCAAGATTGCCAACAACCCAGTTCAGCACTCGAAGACAAAGCACATAGAAATTCGTCATCACTTTCTCAGAGATCATGTTGTGAAGGAAGATATTGATATCATACACGTCAACACTGAAGAGCAATTGGCAGATATCTTCACCAAGCCCTTGGATGAGAAGAGATTTTGCAAGTTACGGTGTGAGCTAAATATCCTGGAATCCTCAAATGTCCTGTGATCAGGCACACATCCTAACACTTATGCATATTGATGACTTAGATGTGCAACACACGAAGTAACGTATATCTTCAATCAATGAAGACATACATTCTAAGTGTGAATACATTAATGTGGAATTTGACTTCGGAGCGCCACGATAATTGTGCGTCGTGTCTGGGTCTAATACTTCCTATACGGTGGGTAACGCCACCACCAAACATTCTATTTTGAAGTGTTTCACTCATGGCGTTACCTTGCAATGTCTTCACATTTGGTTTAGCTTCAATCTCAACATGTCTTCATGATTATCTTCACTATGTTGATTATATAGATATTTATATACTAGTGTTCTGTCCTCTACAGCATTCACTTATAGCTATGTATTCTTGTTGAATCTTTTGAACTAAGTGAATGTTGATCGGACCCCCTAAAATCATATGCTTTCTATTGAAACTGTCGAATGTCTTCTCTGCGTCCTTGTCAGCAGAAGATACAAAGACAAACCTTAAGTCCACTTTCAATGCTCATTCCTCCACATGAAACCCGGAGAAGTAGGAATGACCACCCGACAATCCAGGCGTGCATGGGATGTGGAACAAACCCCAAAATTCTGCATGATGGCCACGTGTTCCTCAGATGCGAATCGCCAGGGGCACCTGTGTAATAACGCAGTGCCGCCCCTGTACCTATAAATACACACTTCACGGCGGTCATTATCTCTTCTTCCACTCTCGCATGAACCCTAGCGCCACCGCTAGCCCTCGACGACGACGGCGACGAAGCGCTTCGCTGCCGCAACCTCTCCGACGCCGTCTTCACGCCGACCGCGGACATCGTCCTCTCCGCCATCGCCGTAGGTGTCCTCCGTTGCCAAGTTAGGGCACGGAAGATCGAACTACTCGGCCTCATCTTCCACTCCGTCTAGCAGTTCTTAGTGTGGTAAATAAAACTTCCTTTTTACGGCACCGTTGATCCTATGGCTTTGTCACTTTCTACCACAAGCAGTTTCTATTCACACAAGTTAGATCTCTCTCATACTGCATCTCATAACATGCCTAGTATATTCACTTATGCTTCACAAAGTAGTTAGATTCCTCACTTGTACTGATCTCTGGATTCGTACAAATCTGGAACCAACTCCTTATCTATGAGTGAATGTCTTCGCACGATGAGGTCAATGTCTTCTAAACTGATTTATATTCAAAATCTTCTGAGAATGCATATGACCTCTTCCCTTTCCCTCGCACCTTAATGGTGTCACAGGTACATGTCCGTGGGAGAATCCCTTGGTTCTCATAGTCTGCATTCATTTGCAGAATTCTTACAGCATCATATAATTCTCCCGAAGCAAGTTCCTGTTTGTCCAGCAAGCGAAAATCTTTGAAGTCTTTGAACGTGTTGAAGCCTTTCAGTTTAAAGTTCCTGGCTTCAGAGAAATCAGCAAGGAAGGGTGGCAGAAAGCGCCGTGGAGAAACATCTAGAGATCTGCCAAATGACCTCTCAGAACTGTACAAGACAGATCCTGAAGAGGATTACAATCAGCGCAAGACCCGAATCCAATGGATTCGAAGATATTGGGCAGAACAATGGTTCAAATACCGATTTGTAACCCAGGAATATGCTGAGAAAAATGCCATCAAGAGACCGTGGGGAGACATCCTATACAAGAATCTTCAACCCAGGTCCAGAGATGAAGCCATTGAACAAGGCTTCTGTCCCTGCATGGTCCGTGGGCCACAGCCTGTTGATGCACACCCATCGTCACTACTATGGTGTCGTGACGACATTCTGTTCAAGCGCAACTTCCAGTTTGCCCAGAACTCAGCGAAGCAAAACAAGAAGACATTGGGACTAGACTTCAACCCTGGTCCCTCAGCTCCAAGGGCTGATGGCACACGAGATGCAGAACCCAATGTCGTCAGTCCTTTCTACAACCTTGAAGGCCTCATCACCCATATCTTGGTTCAAGGGACTGCAGTGAATGAGGCTGTAGCTAACGCTGAATCAGATGAAGCGCCTGCAGCGCCGAAGCCAAAGAAGTTGAAGAAGCCTAAAGCTTCAAAGCTTGCCCCTTCACCAAAAATCTCACGGGCGAAGCCACTGGCAACTGCACCTCCTGAAGACAGTGTGCAGTCCGAAGATTTATCACGCATCTCCAAGCCCCAGAAGGTCAAGATGCCTCTGCCACACACCGGCCAAGAGCTAACAGCTACTGCCATTCTGCGCAATGATGCCATTGATCTGTCAAGTGATGAAGATCTTGCAGATGACGCTCTTGAGCAACTCATCAAGAGCAAAGAAGAAGCAGAAATCTTCAATGATCTGCCTCTCTTTGATGTAACAATCATCCACAACTTCATTGATGAATGGTTTGACACGCCAAACATCAGTTTCGACGATCTCCAACTACCCATTGGCCTCAGTGTCGCCTTCCATGGCGCCATTGCTTCAGAGTTAGCTATCGCCCAGCGCATTGTTGAACTGAAGCAGAAGATTGACTTTGAGAAATCTCAGTTCAAGAAGCATATGGCCAAGCTCAGCGTGCAAGACGTGAAGAATTTCAAGATTATGCTGCACGAGCTCAAGGAAGCCTTTCTAAAGAAACGTGCAGAAGCTCAGGGTTCTCGTGAGCGCATGAAGGTCCTGGCTGATAGGTGTGCGCAAGCCTACAGTGAGGCTGAGAAGTGCAAGGCCCTTGGGCGTCCTGGCATCGACCCCAGGATGGCTGCCAAGAAGCAGAAGAAGCCCGCTATGGCTGAACCTGAAGCACCAAGGCAGGAGGCAGATCGCCTTGTCTTCCCAACTAGCATGACTGGCCTGAAGCCAAAGGTCAGGTCAACCGCTTCAGAACTGAAGAAGACCAGGACTGCTGAGGCTGAAGCAAGGAAGAGAAAACATCCTGAAGCCTCTGCTACTGCCCCCGCCAAGAAGAAAAGAATGACCAAGAAGGAACGGGCTGCTCCCACAGAGCCCTTGATTGTTGAACCCATTTCCATGGTTCACCCCGACGCCGATCCACAAGAACGTCAACTGACTGTCCATGAGCCTGCTTTCACAGAGGCTCATGAAGCTGAAGACTTTCCAGCAGCTGATCCCATCGCTGCTGAAGACATTGGTCATCATGACCATGTTGAAGATGATGCAGCCCTTCCTCAGCTAGAACACCAACAGGTATCATCGCCTGTGCTAACGTACAGCGAACTCATCAGCACGAACTCATCAGCATTGGTCGTCCACTGACGCCAATTGCACAGGATGCTTCGTGGGCGGATCGCCCACAAGAGGAAGAAGACTGTGAGGCCCAGCCAACACAAACTCCACAAGTGTCGCCCGCGTTGCGCAGGCTTCGCAAAGGTCCAAGGCCTCAAGTCTCTGCGTCTGAAGCTAAAACTGCTGAAGACATTCCGGCTGCATCAGCTGATGAAGAAGAAGTACCACAAGCTGCTACTCCCCTGTCCCACCAAGAAGCAGTTCTCGAGGAGAACGTGATTGAAAATCTTGCGGCTGCCACCACCAACACCACTGAAGCCACTGACGTTGTCATGGCTGAAGCTAATGTGGAGCCCTCACCAACAAAAGCACCAGAAGTCAGCGAAGCCACTGATCCCGCCACTTCTGTTCCTGAGTCTGCTGCCGGTCCCTAGTTCGACTATCATGTTGAGCACAGGCCTCAGGTACAAAAGCCAATCCCAAGATTGCCAAGGTTCCCAGGTCCTGCATCAGCACCTGGCTCCTTCAATATCAATGGCTTCAGAGCAGACAACACATTCTTCAACAGCTCCAGGAACCATAGCTCCAGGAACCCCTACTCAAGGGAAAGAATATCATCTGATCGGTTCTGGAGCTATCCGCAGCGAAGCTATTACTCATGTATTCTTTACAACCAAGGTCGCATCTTCCCACACAAGCGCCTTGACATTGAAGCTATAGCTGGTCTGCCCTGTCTGGAAGAAGCTCTGGATTGCTTCAAGGAAGTTGGACTGCTGCCGTTCGTTACTGACCAAGAGCATTGGAATGAAGAGTTGCTGCTCCAATTCTATGCCACACTTCACATCCGCGGATATAGCAGAGATCCGAAGACTTGGGTCCTGGAGTGGATGACAGGAAACGTTCATCATGAAGCCAATGCCTTTGACATCATTGAGCTCACTGGTTTGCCCACTCTTGGCGATCTCTACGAGCATGGCTGTCAGCTTCATAGTGAAGCTATTGAGAGCATCTTTCAGAAGACTGAACCTAATATGAGTCAGATGCTCAGTATGATGAAGCCATTGCCCCAAGATGCTGCTTATCCCACGGAGTTCTTCGTTGAAGACCTTGAGTATCTGCCAAGAACCATTTATCACATCATAAGGCGAACTCTCTGGACAATCAAAGGACATTCTCCCCATGCCAAGCTGGAAGGTGCAATGAAGACTTTGGTCTTCTACATTCTTCATGGAAAATGCTTCAATACACATGATTTCTTCATTCGCCAACTTGCTGCATCTGGCTCTGATCTGTTTGGTTTGAAGTTCTACGCCCCTTGGGTGATGCGGCTGATCAAACTTCACTCCGCTATCTCATATCATCCCTCGGCCCGCAACCATCGGATCTTTTTGCCAGATGTGGATATGTCTATTGAACCCATCTATCCTGAGCCTGCCAAGGAACCTCTCAGTCTTCAGAATGCAGAGCATCAAAGTTTCACTCAGAACGTTGAAGGCGTGGAAGCCGTAACTCGTGTGTACCCTTTGGCTGGCACTACACGTGCACCGCATCCTGCTCTCACTGAAGCCACTGACAGTACAACTGCTCCATGACCCAAGAAGCCCACTCGTTTTCTCAACGACCGAGAGCTTCTTGTGGCTCTTCATCAGAAACAGGATAGGCATCATGACTAGCTGAAGCGTCAGATGCAAAGCCTCTTGGTGGATGTTAATCGCGTTCGCAATCTTGCCACCAAGAATGCCTTTGTTTCCCATGAAACCTCTCGCCGCACATGGAAAGGGCTAACGCTGATGTGTTCTGAAGATGATCTTCAAGAGGATGGCTTCACTGAGCGATTCAAGTTTGACTCCACACCTCCTCAAAGGGCAGTGCTACTACGAACTCCATCCCTTGAAGACTCTGAGTTCTCTTCCTCTGCTGCAACTGTGACTGCCAGAGTTATCAAGGATGAAGACGATGCTCACCGCCACCTCCTCAGCACGCTTCGACTCTGCTCCAAGCTCTTCAGCACCGCCAAACACCACCAACGACCCTGCTACTTCACCTACTCCTCATGGGAACAAGTAGATGCTCTATGTCTTCAAACCTTTTTGGTCCTTACTGACAAAAGGGGGAGAAGCATATGAGGTTGATAGTCTTCAAGTGGGTCCATATGGGCGGGTGCTTTATATTTTGCTTCGTGCTTACAACTCTTGTTTTGCTACATTTGGTTCTTTGAGTTGTAACACTTAAACTCGATGGTCGTCTGCTACTTATCTGCCACCTTGTGTTGCGATGATAAATTCCGTATGTGCGACGATAAATTCCGCACTTAGATCATTCTGCAGACGTCCATTTTCCATTATGCATGTCATTATCTTCATATACTTTCACATGCATAGTGGATTGTCATCATAAGTTGAAGTGGATCTCCACAAGTACAACCTGCCATGTGCATTTGCATTCCAAAAGCAAATTACTTATATGCACATCTTCAGGGGGAGCCCTTGCAACTTATGAAGACAATTCTTATCCTTTACAATTTCACAGATTATATTCCCCGTTGAAAACTTCAACTAGTTTGTCATCAATCACCAAAAAGGGGGAGATTGTAAGTGCATCTAGTGCCACCCCTAGTTGGTTTTGGAGTATTGACGACAAACCTAGTTGAGGGACTAATGTGTTTGTGAGAATTGCAGGATAACACAGGTAGAAGTCCCTCATTGATTCGGTTTTCCTACCAGAGATGACCCCTAAAAATGTATGAAGACATTGAAGTCAAAGGTGGTATATGAAGATATTCACATTGAAGACTATGACAAGAGAAGACACCACATGAAGCCTATGGAGATCGAAGACTTAGATCTTTCATAGTTCTCTTTCTTCTGTGTTGAGTCATAGGAACCACCGTACTGTTAAGTGGGGTCCAAGAGAACCAGTCAGAATGACTGAAGTGATGCTTAAACAAAACCTATGTCTTCGAGTGAAGACTTTGAGAGCGAATCTTGTCCAGAGTCGGGCAAGTCAGCTTTGCTTGAAGCCCAAGTAAAGTTGCCGTGTGAGTTTGAAATCTGACCGTTGGAACACGTGTCAGTTCCTTAGTGACCCAGGGTCATTTCGGACAAATCAGGTCAGGTTGCCAAGTGGCTATAAATAGCCCACCCCCTACAACCATAAACAGTTGGCTGCTCAGATTCAGAGTACAGCTTTTCTCGTTTGAGAGCAACCCACCTCGAAGCCTTTGAGAGAGAATTCCTTGCGACGATAAAGCCCTAACCACCCAGAGCCAAAGAGAATTAGGCATCACTTAAGTCTTCTTGTCTGTGTGATCTGAAGCGTTATTACACTTGAGGACTGTGCATCCTCCAGCCGGTTAGGCGTCGCGTTCTGATCATCCAAGAGACATTGTGGATTGCCGGTGAACAAAGTCTGTGAAGGTTTGGGAGTCTACCTTGAAGCCAGAGTGATTGGGCGAGGTCTGTGTGACCTTAGCTCAAGGGGAATACGGTGAGGACTGGGTGTCCTGAGCTGCGTGTTCAGGACTGGGTGTCCGGGACTGTGTGTCCTAAGGTTTAAATACCTAGCCGCCCTAACCAGACGTACAGTTGTCACAGCAACTGGAACTGGTCCAACAAATCATTGTCTTCAGCGATTCACTGGTTTCATCTTCCCTTCCCTTTACTTACTATTACTCCTTGTGAAGTCATTGTATGTTCGCACTATTTTTTGTCTTCACTGAGTGACTGCGTGTTCTGTGTGGCTTCACAATATCTTCCTACCTGATCCTTACTACATTGCTGCTATTAGTCATTGTGCTTTCACTCTATTGAATACTTGACTATGGCTTGCCTAGTGTAGTCTACCTTCCACTACAGGGTAATAGGTTTATTTCTATCGTTTGTCTTCATAACTTCCATGTTTTGAAGACTTTCATAAAAATCGCCTATTCACCCCCTCTAGTCGACATAACGCACTTTCAATATGAAAAGTGACCTTGCTTTTATTGCAATCAATAACAGCCCCTGCAGTATTCAAGAAGGGTCTACCAAGGATAATCGACATGTTGTCGTCCTTGGGCATCTCAAGTATAACAAAGTCAGTCAAAATAGTAACATTAGCAACAACAACGGGCACATCCTCACAGATACCGATAGGTATGGCAGTTGATTTGTCGACCATTTACAAAGGTATTTCAGTAGGTGTGAGTTTATTCAAATCAAGTCTTGTATATAAAGAGAAAGGCATAACACTAACACCAGCTCCTAAATCACACAAAGCAGTTTTCAGATAATTCTTTTTGATAGAGCAAGGTATAGTTGGTATTCCTAGATCTCCAAGTTTTTTAGGTACTCCATCTTTAGAAGTATAATTAGCAAGCATAGTGGAGATTTCAGATTTCGGTATTTTTCTTTTTTTAGTGATGATGTCTTTCATACACTTTGCATAAGGAGGCATTTTAAGGATATCAGTCAAGCGAGTACGCAAAAATAATGGCCTCAGCATTTTAGCAAAGCGTTCAAATTCTTCATCATCACTCTTTTTAGTTGACTTAGGTGGAAAAGCCATAGGTTTTTGAACCCATGTTTCTCTTTCTTTATTGTGTTTTCTAGACACAAATTCTCTTTTATCATACCTTTTATTCTTAGGTTGTGGGTCATCAAGACCAATAGGTGGTTCTATCTCAACGTCATTGTCTGGTTCTTTTTTATTTGGTTGAGAGTCTTCATGAACATAAGCATTATCTTTTTGATTTTCACTAGGGGAATGTTCATTACCAAACTGAGTTGCAGCATTAGAGATAGAAGTTTCCTTATCATTATCAGGAGGTTTCTCTATTTCAGGTTCACTCGGAGCATGCAAAGTCTTGTCATTTTTCTTCTTCTTTTTCTTTCTAGAAGGACTAGGTGCACTAGTGTTAGCTCTTTGTGAATCTTGTTCAATTCTTTTTGGGTGTCCCCAGGATAAAGTGGTTCCTGAGTCATTTTACCTCCTCTAGTTGCAACTCTAATAGCAAAGTCATGCATATTATTATTCATTTCATCAAGCAATTCTCTTTGAGATTTAGCAACTTGTTCTAACTAAGTTTGAACCATAGAAGCATGCTTTCCAACACCTCTAACATCATTTGATATTCTAACAAACAAGTCACTCAAGCGAGCAATCATATCAGAATTGTGTGTCAATTGTTCCATAACACTTGCATTGAAGTGATCTTGTTTTCTAATATAATTTTCAAACTCATGACGGCATTGGTTATGATGCATATTGTGAGGATTGTCATTATCATTGAACTTCATTAGAGAATTTAACTCTACCTCCTTAGGTAATGGTAGTGTATTAAGCCCATGTATTTCTTCAATAGGAGGTAAATTTTTAACATCCTCAGCTTTAATACCTTTTTCCTTCATAGATTTCTTTGCCTCTTGCATATCTTTAGGACTGAGATATTATATACCCCTCTTCTTCGAAGTGGGTTTAGCCGGTGGTTCAGGAAGAGTCCAATCATCATAGTTTTTCAATATATTATTCAATAATTCTTCAGCTTGTCCAACAGTTCATTCCCTGAAAACACAACCAACACAACTATCTAGGAAGTCCCTAGAAGCATCGGTTAGTCCATTATAGAAGATATCAAGTATTTCATTTTTTTAAGAGGATGATCAGGCAAATCATTAAGTAATTGGAAAAGCCTCCCCCAAGCTTGTGGGAGACTCTCTTCTTTAATTTGCACAAAGTTAAATATTTCCTATAAGGCAGCTTGTTTCTTATGAGCAGGAAAATATTTTTCTGAGAAGTAATAAATCATATCCTGGGAACTACGCACACAACCAGGAGCAAGACTATTGTACCAAGCTTTAGCATCACCATTTAATGAGAAAGGAAATAATTTGAGAATAAAGTAATAGCGAGTTTTCTCATCATGAGTAAAAAGGGTGGCTATGTCATTCAACTTAGCAAGATGTGCCACAACAGTTTCAGTTTCACAACCTTGGAAAGGATCTGATGCAACCAAAGTAATCAACTCTGGGTCAACAGAGAATTCATAATCCTTATCATCAATAAAGATAGGTGAAGTAGCAAACTTAGGATCACATTTCATTCTAGCATTAAGATATTTTTCTTCATACTTGCATAATAATTTCTCTAGATCATCTCTATCTCTACAAGCAAGAATATCTCTAGTTGTCTCTTCACTCATAACATAACCTTCCAGTACCTTAGGAAATTCATATCTAGGAGGGCTAGTTCTAGCATGTGTTTCAGGAGTTTCAGTTTCAAGCTCATCATCAGATTCAACAACATCATGTTGTATAACTCTAGCAATTTGTTCATCAAGAAAGTAACCAAGTGGCACATCATCACTAAGCAAGGTACTAGCATCATCATAAGCATTATCCGTAGTAGAAGTAGCATCATCAATAACTTGCGACATATCAGGATTAATAGCTTGTGGTGGTGTTGCAAGTTTACTTATAACAGAAGGTGAAACTAAAGCAGAACTGGATGGCAGTTCCTTACCTCCCCTCGTCTTTGAGGGAAATATCTTGGTCTTAGCATCCTTCAGATTCTTAATAGTGATAAACTGATAATAATCCCAACTAACTCAACAAATATAGCTATGCTCCCCGGCAACAGCGCCAAAAAAAGGTCTTGATAACCCACAAGTATAGGGGATCGCAACAGTTTTCGAGGGTAGAGTATTCAACCCAAATATATAGATTCGACACAAGGGGAGCCAAAGAATATTTGAAGGTATTTGTAGCTGAGTTGTCAATTCAACCACACCTGGAGATTAATTATCTGCAGCAAGTAATCAGTAGCAAAGTAATATGATAGTTTTGATAGTGGTGACAGCAGAAATAGTAATGGTAACAGTGATGGCAGTAATTTTGTAGCAAGTGTAACAGTGATGATAGCAGTAGTAACTTAGCAAGAACAATATAAGATAAATTCGTAGGCATTGGATCAGTGTCTGGTTGGATGATATTCATCATGAGACAGTTATAACCTAGGGCGTTACCGCACTAGCTCTAGTTCATCAATATATTGTAGGTATGTATTCCGTAAATAGTCATACATGCTTATGGAAAGAACTTGCATGACACCCATGGCAGCGGGATCCTATTGGAAACTAAGGGATATTAAGGCCTCCTTTTAATAGAGAACCAGAACAAAGCATTAACACACGGCAAATACATGAACTCCTCAAACTACGGTCATCACCGGGAGTGGTCCCGACTATTGTCACTCCAGGGTTGGTGGATCATAACACATAGTAGGTGACTATAACTTGCATGATCGGATCTAGAACATGGATATAATGGTGATAGCATAAACGGTTCAGATCTGAAATCTTGGCACTCGGGCCCAAAGTGACAAGCATTAAGCATGGCAAAGTCATAGCAACATCAATCTAAGAACATAGTGGATACTAGGGATCAAGCCCTAACATAGGATTTTATAGCATCGGTTTCAGGGTCTGCTGGGCCACCAGGTGGGGACAACCCACCTGGGCGTGCCAGAAGAGGGGGCGCGCCCTGGTGGGTTTTGCCCACCCAGGTGCCCCTCTCCGGTAGGTCTTGGCTCCAGAAATTCTTATTTATTACATAAAAATTCCTCGCAAAGTTTCTTTCCATTCCGGGATATTTTATTTCTGCACAAAAACAACACCAAGGTAGTTCTGCTGAAAACACCGTCAGTCCGGGATTAGTTTCATTCAAATCATGCAAATTAGAATCCAAAACAAGAGGAAAAGCGTTAGGAAAAGTAGATACGTTGGAGACGTATCACATCACCCTTTCCTCTTCAAGGGAAAAACCAACGCAAGCTCAAGAGGTAGCACCTCACCGTGCCCTGTAAGTTTGAGAATATTTTCCTTATGTCGTCATGCACGCCTTTCATAAATCGAACCATCACCGAGAAAGTTTCATGGTTTCGAGGGGGAAATCACCAAGATTGAAGGGGGATCCAAATTTCCTTTGTCCTTTGTCCATGAGTTTTTTTTTCTACGATGAACATACACCCCGCAAATCACCGTGTCCAAATTGGCACTTTTCTGGGTTCATTTACCATATTTTGGGGATTATGTGCATTTCCTAGGCATTAATGCACATAATTCAAGTTCAAACAATCGGTGCATGAAAGGGTGCACAAGAACGGCCTGGAAAACCATGCTCGTTCCATTTAATAAATTCTCATGCCTTTTACAAGGAATGGACAAATATTTTGATGAAATGTGTGACAATAGTCAACCACAAATGTTTTTTATTGGGTTTTAAATTATAGAAAAATGAAATAAATGCTTGAAAAACATGACACCTGGCATGGTGCCATGGTATGACCTCACCATGGCCTGGTAAAAATTTAAGAAGGTTTTGCTGATGTCGTCATGCACACCCTTCATAACTCGAACCATCACCAAGGAAGTTCCATGCTTTCTAGAGGGAAATCACCAAGATTGAAGCGGAATCCAAATTTCCGTCCTAGTTTGTCATTCAGTTTTTTTCCAACGATCAACATACCGCCTCAAATACAACGTGTTCAAATTTGACATTTTTCCGGGCTCATTTACCATATTTAGGGGATTATTTGCATTTTCTATTCATTAACGCGCATAATTCAAATTCGAACAATCGGTGCATGAAAAGGTGCAGAAGAACGGTCTGGAAAACCATGCTCGTGCTATTTAGTACATTCTCAGGCCTTTTACAAGGAATGGGAAGATATTTCAAGGAAATGTGTGGCAATAGTCAACCATAAACGCATCGTTTACTGGGTTAACAACTATACAAAAATGAAATACATGCTTGGAAAACATGACGCCTGGCGTGGTGCCATGGTATGGCCTCACCGTGCCCTGGTAAAATTTTGAGAATGTTTTCCTTATGTCGCCATGCATGCCTTTCATAAATCAAACCACCACCGAGAAAGTTTCAGGGTTTCGAGGGGGAAATCACCAAGATTGAAGTGGGATCCAAATTTCCTTTGTCCTTTGTTCATGAGTTTTTTTCTATGATGAACATACACCATGCAAATCACCGTGTTCAAATTTGGCACTTTTCCAGGGTCATTTACCATATTGAGGGGATTATGTGCATTTTCTAGGCATTAATGCACATAATTCAAGTTCAAACAATCAGTGCATGAAAGGGTGCACAAGAACGGCCTGGAAAACCATGCTCGTGCCATTTAGTAAATTCTCATGCCTTTTACATGGAATGGACACATATTTTCAATGGAATGGACACACGTTTGTTTATTGGGTTTTCAACTATAGAAAAATGAAATAAATGCTTGAAAAATATGACGTCTGGCATGGTGTCATGGTATGACCTCACCATGCCTTGGTAAAAATTTGAGAAGGTTTGGCTTATGTCGTCATGCATGCCCTTCATAAATCGAACCATCACCGAGGAAGTTCCATGCTTTCGAGAGGGAAATCACCAAGATTGAAGGGGAATCCAATTTTCTTCGTTCTTTGCCGTGGATTTTTTTCTACGATGAACATACACCCTGCAAATCACCGTTTTCAAATTTGGCATTTTTCCGGGCTCATTTACCATATTTAGTGGATTATGTGCATTTTCTAGGAATTTAGTGCATATAAATCCAATCCAGCTACAGGTTCACGGGTGTGATGTGAGGAACGTGGATTGTCGTTCGATCGTGGCGCATCCAACGGGGCACAGGCGCGATCCGCGTGGCTGGGGTTCCGGCCAATCATAACGTAACACACAATAGGCTCAGCACACACTGTTTCTGGAAGCGACAGAGATGAACCGTGTGTGATAATGAACGAGCAAATTTTTAAGGGAAACCAAATTTCCTTTGTCGTTTGTCGTTGAGCTCTTAAATAACACTGCACTGTACGGCTGCCCTAGCCCTCTGTCCCAGAGATCTCTCCAAGTGTCGTTCATGGCATCGCGGCGCACAGTAACTGGTAAGGAAGCGTTGGCATCCCGCCACACCGCATTCCTCTCCGCCCGCGACTGCACACATGGTAAGGAAACGATGGCTTCTCTCCGCGCCAAGTTCATCGCCGCCGGCGGCCACACAGTTACGTGGCCGGACTTTGAGGCCGCCATGGCCGAATGAGCTGTGGATCTAGAGGCGGCCAAAGCCGCACAGAAGGAGCAGAAAAGGCAGAAAGCAGTCAAGAAAAGATAGTCCCGCTGCCGCAAGAAAGACTAGGCCACACACCATGGTGAGGAGAGCTTGGCGGAGATCGAAGCACGGTGGGCTGCTGCCTACAAGGCCGGGAAGGAGAACGCCGGCGTCTGGCCAGCATGCCCCGATGAGAACATGTGAGAAGTAGTTTAAGTTTGTAGTATTAGAGCAAATTACTAGTAGTACTTTAACTTTGTCGTATTAACGTAGAATGTTGATAAGAGCATCCTTTGAGGGCTTTGAGCGTTGATTAGCATGTGTGTCTGTGTGCGTTTTTTTGCGTTAATCATTAGAAGATCACAAAACACACGGTTTCTATGCCATACCCGTGTGCGTTTTTGCATTAATGATCCATAAGTCAGTCACATGTGTGACGTTTCCTAATAAACCAGGTGTACTATTGACTGAAAAAAGTCAACTACACGTGTACATTTTTTTGGAGATGGTATCTACCAATTTTCTATTTTCTCGCACACGAATATTTTACGCACTTCGTCTGTGTTGTGTGTTTCCCCCACCCAAGTCTCAAGTTCCACAGCAAAATTTTTATTAGGTGCGTGATTTCAGAATTTATTCCTCCAACTGCATTCCCACCCATCAAATTTCCATAGTATCCCCCCCCCGCGCCTCCCCCTACCGATAGCTCAAACTGCCGCCGCCGCAACCATAGCTTCAACCACATCTATGTTCTGCTCGGATCCAATCAGGTAACCCATCAATCTCTATCACGGCCCTGACCTGATTGCTTAAATAGAGCCTGTGAAACATCCTCATGCCTCCAAATCCCTACCAGCACGAGCTGATGGCGGTCCATGGCGTGATGGGCATTGTGCATGTTGACCCGGAGGAACACCTGGCCTCCGCCAACGCCAACATGGTGCAGGCTCTGGCCCAGATGAAGTGCCCCAGCGACTACCCCCCGGGACTTAATAGGTATGATCTGACCAGATAAATCCTACCAATACCACTTGCAATGGCTATGTTTTGTACGGTTGATGTATTAAGCATGTTTGTGCCTTGTTTATTTCAGTACTACACATTGTGTCATGTGAAGGAAATAGGCCCTAGAGGCAATAATAAAGTTGTTATTTATATTTCCTTATATCATGATAAATGTTTATTATTCATGCTAAAATTGTATTAACCGGAAACTTAGTACATGTGTGAATACATAGACAAAACAGAGTGTTCCTAGTATGCCTCTACTTGACTAGCTCCTTAATCAAAGATGGTTAAGTTTCCTGACCATAGACAAGTGTTGTCATTTGATGAACAAGATCACATCATTAGCTTATGATGTCATTGACAAGACCCATCCGTTAGCTTAGCATAATGATCGTTAAGTTTTATTGATATTGCTTTCTTCATAACTTATACAAATTCCTCTGACTATGAGATTATGCAACACCCGAATACCGGAGGAACACCCTGTGTGCTATCAAACGTCACAACGTAACTGGGTGATTATAAATATGCTCTACATGTTTCTCCGAAGGTGTTTGTTGGGTTGGCATAGATCAAGATTAGGATTTGTCACTCCGAGTATCGGAGAGGTATCTCTGGGCCATCTTGGTAATGCACATCACTATAAGCCTTGCAAGCAATATGACTAATGAGTTAGTTACAGGATGATGCATTACAGAACGAGTAAAGAAACTTGCCGGTAACAAGATTGTACTAGGTATGATGATACCGACGATCAAATCTGGGCAAGTAACATACCGATGACAAAGGGAATAACCTATGTTGTTATTGCGGTTTGACCGATAGAGAACATAGAATATGTAGGAACCAATATGAGCATCCAAGTTCCTCTATTGGTTATTGACCAGAGATGTGTCTCGATCATGTCTACATAGTTCTCGAACCCGTAGGGTCCACACGCTTAACGTTCGATGACGATTTGTATTATGAGTTATGTGTTTTGGTGACCGAAGTTTGTTCGGAGTCCCAGATGAGATCACAGACATGACGAGGAGTCTCTAAATGGTCGAGAGGTAAAGATTCATATATTGGAAGGTAGTATTCGGACATCGGAATAATTTCGAGTGGTTTGGGTATTTTACTGGAGTGCCGAGGGGTTACTGGAATCCCCCGGGGAAGTATTGGGCCTACATGGGCCTTAGTGGAGAGATAGGGAAGCCCGCGAGTGGTGGCGCACGCCCCCCTCCAAGTGAGTCCGAATAGGACAATGGGGAGTGGGCGCGCCTCCCCTTTCCCTCTCCCTCTCCTTCCTTTTCCCCTCCCGTAAGAAAGGACAAAGGAGCGCGAATCCTACTAGGAGTGGAGTCCTAGTAGGACTCCCCCCCATGGCGCACCCCTCCTGGCCGGCTGCCTCCTCCTCCCCTCCTTTATATACGAGGGTAGGGGGCACCCCATAGCACATCAATTGTTCTCTTAGCCGTGTGCAGTGCCCCCCTCCACAGTTTACTCCTCCGGTCATAGCGTCGTAATGCTTAGGCGAATCCCTGCATGGATCACATCACCATTGCCGTCACCACGCCATTGTGCTGATGGAACTCTCCCTTGACCCTCTACTGGATCAAGAGTTCAAGGGACTTCATCGAGCTAAACGTGTGCTGAACTCGGAGGTGCCGTATGTTCTGTACTAGATCGTCTGGATCATGAAGATGTTCGACTACATCAACCGCGTTAACCAAACGCTTCATCTTTCGTTCTACGAGGCTACATGGACACACTCTCCATCTCTCCTTGCTATGCATCTCCTAGATAGATCTTGCGTGATCGTAGGATTTTTTTTTAAATTGCATGCTACGTTCCCCAACAGTGGCATCCGAGCCAGGTCTATGCGTAGATGATTTGTGAAGGAAATATTCCCTAGAGGCAATAATAAAGTTGTTATTTATATTTCCTTATATCATGCTAAATTATTATTATTCATGCTAGAATTGTATTAACAGGAAACTTAGTACATGTATGAATACATAGACAAACAGAGTCTCCCTAGTATGCCTCTACTTGACTAGCTCGTTAATCAAAGATGGTTAAGTTTCTTGACCATAGACATGTGTTGTCATTTAATGAACGGGACCACGTCATTAGAGAATAATGTGATGGACAAGACCCATCCGTTAGCTTAGCATTATGATCGTTTAGTTTTATTGCTTTTGCTTTCTTCATGAGATATACATATTCCTCTGACTATGAGATTGTGCAACTCCCAAATACCGGAGGAACACCTTGTGTGCTATCAAACGTCACAACGTAACTGGGTGATTATAAAGATGTTGTACAGGTGTCTCCGAAGGTGTTTGTTCAGTTGGCATAGATCAAGATTAGGATTTATCACTCCATGTATCGGAGAGGTATCTCTGGGCCCTCTCGGTAATGCACATCACTATAAGCCTTGCAAGCAATGTGACTAATGAGTTAGTTGCGGGATGAAGCATTACGGAACGAGTAAAGAGACTTTCCGGTAACGAGATTGAACTAGGTATGAGGATACCAACGATCGAATCTTGGGCAAGTAACATACCGATGACAAAGGGAATGACATATGTTGTTATGTGGTTTGACTGATAAAGATCTTCATAGAATATGTAGGAACCAATTTGAGCATCCATGTTCCGCTATTGGTTATTGACCAGAGATGTGTCTCAGTCATGTCTACATAGTTCTCGAACCCGTAGGGTCCGCACGCTTAACGTTCGATGATGATTTGTATTATGAGTTATGTGTTTTGCTGACGGAAATTTATTCGGAGTCCCGGATGAGATCACGGACATGACGAGGAGTCTCGAAATGGTCGAGAGGTAAATATTCATATATTGGAAGGTAGTATTCGGACATCGGAATGGTTCCGAGTGATTCGCGTATTTTCCGGAGAACCGAGGGGTTACCGGAACCCCCCGGGGAAGTGTTGGGCCTACATGGGCCTAAAGGGAGAGAGAGGGAAGCCCTCAGGGGTGGCGCGCACCCTACTCCTAGGGAGTCCGAATAGGACAAGGAGGAGTGGGTGTGACCCCCCTTCCCTTTCCCTCTCCCTCTCCTTCCAATTCCCTCCGGTGGATAAAGGAAAAAGGGGGACCGAATCCTACTTGGACTAGGAGTCCAAGTAGGACCCCCCCTTGGCGCGCCCCTCCTTGTCGCCGGCCTCCTCCTTCCCCCTTTATATACAGGAGCGGGGGCACCCCAAAGGCACACCAAGATTTCTCTTAGTCGTGTGCGGTGCCCTCCTCCACAGTTTATTCCCCCGGTCATAGCGTCGTAGTGCTTAGGCGAAGCCCTGCGCGGATCACATCACCATCACCGTCACCACGCCGTTGTGCTGACAGAACTCTCCCTCGACCCTCTTCCAGATCAAGAGTTCGAGGGTTATCATCGAGCTGAACGTGTGCTAAACACGGAGGTGCCGTACGTTCGGTACTTGGATCGGTTGGGTCATGAAGACGTTCGACTACATCAACCACGTTATCCTAACGCTTCCGCTTTCAGTCTACGAGGGTACGTGGACACACTCTCCCCATCTCGTTGCTATGCATCTCCTAGATAGATCTTGCATAATCATAGGAAATTTTTGAAATTGCATGCTATGTTCCCCAATAGTGGCATCCGAGCCAGTTCTATGCGTCGATGATATGCACAAGTGGAACACAATGAGTTGTGGGCGATAATAGTCATACTTCTTACCACCAACGTCTTACTTTTATTCGGCGGTATTGTCGGGTGAAGCGGCCTGGACCGACATTACATGACTACGTTCATGAGACTGGTTCTACCGACATGCTTCGCACACAGGTGGTTGGCAGGTGTCTGTTTCTCCAACTTTAGTTGAGTCGAGTTTGACTACGACCGGTCCTTGTTGAAGGTTAAAACATCACACTTGACAAAAAATCATTGTGGTTTTTATGCGTAGGTAAGAACAGTTCTTGCTAGAAGGCGTAGTAGCCATGTAAAACTTTGAACAACAAAGTAGAGGACGTCTAACTTGTTTTTGCAGGGCATGTTGTGATGTGATATGGTCAAGACGTGATGAGATATAAATTGTTGTATCAGATGATCATGTTTGTAACAATTATCGACAACAGGCAGGAGCCATATGGTTGTCGCTTTATTGTATGAAATGCAATCGCCATGTAATTGCTTTACTTTATCACAAAGCGGTAGCGATAGTCGTAGAAGCAATAGTTGGCGAGACGACAACAATGCTACGATGGAGATCAAGGTGTCAAGCCGGTGATGATGGAGATCATGACGATGCTTTGGAGATGGAGATCAAAGGCACAAGATGATGATGGCCATATAATGTCACATATTTTGATTGCATGTGATGTTTGTCTTTTATGCATCTTATTTTGCTTAGTACGGCAGTAGCATTATAAGCTGACCCCTCACTAAATTTCAAGGTACAAGTGTTCTCCCTGAGTATGCACCGTTGCTACAGTTCGTCGTGCCGAGACACCACGTGATGATCGGGTGTGATAAGCTCTACGTTCACATACAACGGGTGCAAGATAGTTTTGCATGTGCAGAATACTCGGGTTAAACTTGACGAGCCTAGCATATGCAGATATGGCCTCGAAACACTGAGACCGAAAGGTCGAACGTGGATCATATAGTAGATATGATCAACATAGTGATGTTCACCATTGAAAACTACTCCATCTCACGTGATGATCGAACATGGTTTAGTTGATATAGATCACATGACCATTTAGATGACTAGAGGGATGTCTATCTAAGTGAGAGTTCTTAAGTAATATGATTAATTGAACTTTAGTTTATCATGAACTTAGTACCTAATAGGTTTTGCATATCTATGTTGTTGTAGATCAATGGCCCGTGCTACCGTTCCCTTGAATTTTAATGCGTTCCTATAGAAAGCTAAGTTGAAAGATGATGGTAGCAACTACACAGTCTGGGTCCGTAATTTGAGGATTATCCTCATTGCTGCATAAAAGAATTACGTCCTGGAAGCACCGCTAGGTGCAAGACCCGCTGCAGGAGCAACTCCGGACGTTATGAACATCTGGCAGAGCAGAGCTGATGACTACTCGATAGTTCAGTGTGCCATGCTTTAAGGCTTAGAATCGAGAGTTCAAAGACGTTTTGAATGTAATGGAGCATATGAGATGTTCGAGGAGTTGAAGTTAATATTTCAAGCAAAGGCCCGAGTTGAGAGATATGAAGTCTCCAATAATTTCTACATCTACAAAATGGAGGAGAATAGTTCTGTCAGTGAACACATACTCAAAATGTCTGGGTACCATAACCACTTGACTCAGCTGGGAGTTAATCTTCCTGATTATAGTGTCATTGACAGAGTTCTTCAAACACTGCCACCAAGCTATAAATGCTTCTGGATGAACTATAATATGGAAGGGATGGCAAAGACAATTCCCGAGCTCTTCGCGATGCTAAAGGCTGCGGAGGTAGAAATCAAGAAGGAGCATCAAGTGTTGATGGTTAACAAGACCACTAGTTTCAAGAAAAAGGGCAAAGGGAAGAAGGGGAACTTCAAGAAGAACTGCAAGCAAGTTGCTACTCAAGGGAAGAAACCCAAGTCTGGACCTAAGCCTGAGACTGAGTGCTTCTACTGCAAAGAAACTGGTCACTAGAAGCGGAACTGCCCCAAGTATTTGGCAGATAAGAAGGATGGCAAAGTGAAACGTATATTTTATATACATGTTATTGATGTGTACCTTACTAATGCTCATAGTAGCGACTGGGTATTTGATACTGGTTCTGTTGCTCATATTTGCAACTCGAAACAGGGGCTACATATTAAACAAAGATTGGCTAAGGATGAGGTGACGATGCGCGTGGGAAATGGTTCCAAAGTCGATGTGATCACCGTCGGCACGCTACCTCTACATCTTCCGTCGGGATTAGTTTCAGACCTAAATAATTGTTATTTGGTGCCAGCGTTGAGCATGAGCATTATATCTGGATCTTGTTTGAGGCGACACGGTTATTCATTTGAATCAGAGAATAATGGTTGTTCTATTTATATGAGTAATATCTTTTATGGTCATGCACCCTTGATGAGTGGTTTATTTTTGTTGAATCTCGATTGTACTAATACACATATTCATAATATTGAAGACAAAAGATGCAAAGTTGATAGTGATAGTGAAACTTGTGGCACTGCCATTTAGGTCATATTGGTGTAAAGCGCACGAAGAAACTCCATGCTGATGGGCTTTTGGAATCACTTGATGCTTGCGAACCATGCCTCATGGGCAAGATGACTAAGACTCCGTTCTCTGGAACAATGGAGCGACAAACTGACTTGTTGGAAATAATACATACAGATGTATGCGGTCCAATGAGTGTTGAGACTCGCGGCGGGTATCGTTATTTTGTGACCTTCACAAATGTTTTGAGCAGATATGGTTATATCTACTTAATAAAACATAAGTTTGAAACATTTGAAAAGTTCAAAGAATTTCAGAGTGAAGTGGAAAGTCACCATAACAAGAAAATAAAGTTTATACGATCTGATCGTGGAGGAGAATATTTGAGTTATTAGTTTGGTCTTCATTTGAAACAATGTGGAATAGTTTCGCAACTCACGCCACCTAGAACACCACAACGTAATGGTGTGTCTGGATGTCGTAACCATACTTTATTAGATATGGTGCGATCTATGATGTCACTTACCGATTTACCGCTATCGTTTTGGGGTTATGCTTTAGAGACAGATGCATTCATGTTAAATAGGGCACCAATGTAAATTCGTTGAGACGACACCATATGAACTGTGGTTTAGCAAGAAACCTAAGCTGTCGTTTCTTAAAGTTTGGGCCTGCGATGCTTATGTGAAAAAGCTTCAACCTGATAAGCTCGAACCCAAATCGGAGAAATGTGTCTTCATAGGATACCCAAAGGAAACTGTTGGGTACACCCTCTATCACAGATCCGAAGGCAAGATATTCGTTGCTAAGAATGGATCCTTTGTAGAGAAGGAGTTTATCTCGAAAGAAGTGAGTGGGAGGAAAGTATAACTTGATGAGGTAACTGTACCTTCTCCAGAATTGGAAAGTAGTTCATCACAGAAATCAGTTCCAGTGATTCCTGAACCAATTAGTGAGGAAGCTAATGATGATGATCATGAAACTTCAGATCAAGTTACTGTCGAACCTTGTAGGTCAACTAGAGTATGATTCACACCAGAGTGGTATGGTAATCCTGTTTTGGAGGTCATGTTACTTGACCATGACGAACCTACGAACTATGAGGAAGCGATGATGAGCCCAGATTCCGTGAAATGGCTTGAGGCCATGAAATCTGAGATGGGGTCCATATATGAGAACAAAGTATGGACTTTGGTTGACTTGCCCGATGATCGGCAAGCCATAGAGAATAAATGGATCTTCAAGAAGAATACTGGCGTTGATGGTAATGTTACTGTCTACAAAGCTCGACTTGTTGTGAAAGGTTTTCGATAAGTTCAAGGAGTTGACTACGATGAGACCTTCTCACCTGTAGCGATGCTTTAGTCTGTCCGAATTAGGTTAGCAATTTCCGCATTTTACGATTATGAAATTTGGCAAATGGATATCAAAACTGCATTCCTTAATGTATTTCTTCAAGAAGAGTTGTATATGATGCAACCAAAAGGTTTTGTTGATCCTAAAGGTGCTAGCAAGGTGAGCAAGCTCCAGCGATCCATTTATGGACTGGTGCAAGCCTCTCGGAGTTGGAATATACGCTTTGATAGTGTGATTAAAGCATATGGTTTTACACAGACTTTTGGAGAATCCTGTATTTACAAGAAAGTGAGAGGGAGATCTGTAGCATTTCTAATATTATATGTGGCTGACATATTGTTGATTGGAAATAATACAGAATTTCTGGATAGCATAAAAGGATAGTTGAATAAGAATTTTTCAATGAAAGACCTCGGTGAAGCTTCTTATATATTGGGCATCAAGATCTATAGAGATAGATCAAAACCCTTAATTGGACTTTCACAAAGCATATACCTTGATAAAGTTTTGAAGAAGTTCAAAATGAATCAGTAAAAGAAAGGGTACTTGCCTGTGTTACAAGGTGTGAAGTTGAGTTAGACTCAATGCCCGACCACTTCAGAAGATAGAGAGAAAATGAAAGTCATTCCCTATGCCTCAACCATAGGTTCTATTATGTATGCAATGTTGTGTACCAGACCTGATGTGTGCCTTGCTATAAGTTTAGCAGGGAGGTACCAAAGCAATGTAGGAGTGGATCACTGGATAGTGGTCAAGAACATGCTGAAATACCTGAAAAGGACTAAGGATATGTTTATCGTTTATGGAGGTGACAAAGAGCTTGTCGTAAATGGTTACGTCGATGCAAGCTTTGACACGGATCCGGATGACTCTAAGTCACAAACCGGATACATATTTATATTGAATGGTGGAGCTGTCAGTTGGTGCTATTCCAAGAAGAGCGCCGTGGCGGGATTTACGTGTGAAGAAGAGTACATAGCTGCTTTGGAAGCAGCAAATGAAGGAGTCTGGATGAAGGAGTTCATATCCGATCTAGGTGTAATACCTAGTGCATCGGGTCGAATGAAAATCTTTTGTGATAGTACTGGTGCAATTGCCTTGGCGAAGGAATACGGATATCACAAGAGAACCAAACACATCAAGAGACGCTTCAATTGCATCCGCGATCAAGTCAAGGAGGGAGACATAGAGATTTGCAAAATACATACGGATCTGAATGTTGCAGACCCATTGACTAAGCCTATTTCACGAGAAAAACATGATCAGCACCAAGACTCCGTGGGTGTTAGAATCATTACTATGTAATCTAGATTATTGACTCTGGTGCAAGTGGGATACTGAAGGAAATATTCCTTAGAGGCAATAATAAAGTTGTTATTTATATTTACTTATATCATGATAAATGTTTATTATTCGTGCTAGAATTGTATTAACCGGAAACTTAGTACATGTGTGAATACATAGACAAACAGAGTGTCCCTAGTAGGCCTCTACTTGACTAGCTCGTTAATCAAAGATGGTTAAATTTCCTGACCATAGACATGTGTTGTCATTTGATGAACATGATCACATCATTAGAGAATAATGTGATGGACAAGACCCATCTGTTAGATTAGCATTATGATCATTTAGTTTTATTGCTATTGCTTTCTTCATGACATATACATATTCCTCTGACTATGAGATTGTGCAACTCCCGAATACCGGAGGAACACCTTGTGTGCTATCAAACGTCACAACATAACTGGGTGATTATAAATATGCTCTACATGTGTCTCCGAAGGTGTTTGTTGAGTTGGCATAGATCAAGATTAGGATTTGTCACTCCGTGTATTGGAGTGGTATCTCTGGGCCCTCTCGGTAATACACATCACTAAAGCTTTGTAAGCAATGTAACTAATGAGTTAGTTGCGGGATGATGCATTATGGAACGAGTAAAGAGACTTTCCGGTAACGAGATTGAACTAGGTGTGAGCATACCGACGATCGAATCTTAGGCAAGTAATATACCGATGACAAATGGAATGACGTATGTTTTAATGCGGTTTGACCGATAAAGATCTTCATAGAATATGTCGGAACCAATATGAGCATCCAGGTTCCGCTATTGGTTATTGACCGGAGATGTGTCTCGGTCATGTCTACATAGTTCTCGAACCCGTAGGCTCCGCACGCTTGATGTTCGATGATGATTTGTATTATGAGTGATGTGTTTTGGTGACCGAAGTTTGTTCGGAGTCTCGGATGAGATCACGGACATGACAAGGAGTCACAAAATGGTCGATAAGTAAAGATTCATATATTGGAAGGTAGTATTCAGACATCAGAATGGTTCCGAGTGATTCGGGTATTTTTCCGGAGAATCGAGGGGTTACCGGAACTCCCCGGGGAAGTGTTGGGCCTACATAGGCCTAAAGGGAGAGACAGCAAAGCCCGCAGGGGTGGCGCGCGCCCCCTCCTAGGGAGTTCGAATAGGACAAGGAGGAGGGGGCGCGGCCCCCCTTACCTTTCCCTCTCCCTCTCCTTCCTTTTCCCTCCGGTGGAGAAAGGAAAAAGGGGGGACCGAGTCCTACTTGGACTAGGAGTCCAAGTAGGACTCCCCCCTTGGCGCGCCCCTCCTGGCCGGCGGCCTCCTCCTCCCCCTTTATATACGGGGCGGGGGGCACTCCAAAGGCACACCAAGGTTTTTGTTAGCCGTGTGTTGTGCCCCCCTCCATAGTTTACTCCTCCGGTCATAACGTCGTAGTGCTTAGGCGAAGCCCTCCGCGGATCACATCACCATCACTGTCACCACACCGTCGTGCTGACTGGACTCCCCCTCGACCCTCTACTGGATCAAGAGTGCAAGGGACATCATTGAGCTGAACGTGTGCTGAACACGGAGGTGCCATGCGTTTGGTACTTGGATCGGTTGGATCGTGAATACGTTCGACTACATCAACCACGTTAACCTAACGCTTCCACTTTCGGCCTACGAGGGCACGTGGACACACTGTACCCGTCTCATTGCTATGCATCTCCTAGATAGATCTTGCATGATCGTAGGAATTTTTTCAAATTGCATGCTACGTTCCCCAACAATTTGCACGAGTAGAACACAAAGAGTTTTGGGCGATAATAGTCATATTGCTTACCACCAACGTCTTATTTTGATCCAGTAGTATTATTGGATGAAGCAGCCCGGACCAATCTTACATGACCATGTTCCTGAGACCGGTTCAACTGACAGACATGCAACTTGTTTTGCATAAAGGTGGCTGGCGGGTGTCTGTTTCTCCAACTTTAGTTGAATCAAATTTGACTACGGCCGGTCCTTGTTGAAGGTTAAAACATCAAACTTGACAAAAAATCATTGTGGTTTTGATGCGTAGGTAAGAACGGTACTTGCTAGAAGCCCGTAGCAGCCACGTAAAACTTGCAACAACAAAGTAGAGGACGTCTAACTTGTTTTTGCAGGGCATGTTGTGATGTGATATGGTCAAGACGTGATGAGATATAAGTTGTTGTATGAGATGATCATGTTTTGTAAAAGTTATCGGCAACTGGCAGGAGCCTTATGGTTGTCGCTTTATTGTATGAAATGCAATCGCCATGTAATTGCTTTACTTTATCACTAAGCGGTAGCGATAGTCGTAGAAGCAATAGTTGGCGAGACGGCAACGACGCTACGATGGAGATCAAGGTGTCAAGCCTGTGACGATGGAGATCAAGGTGTCAAGCCTGTGACGATGGAGATCATGACGGTTCTTTGGAGATGAGATCAAAGGCACAAGATGATGATGGCCATATCATGTCACATATTTTGATTGCATGTGATGTTTATCTTTTATGCATCTTATCTTTCTTAGTACGGCGGTAGCATTATAAGATGATCCCTCACTAAATTTCAAGGTATAAGTGTTCTCCCTGAGTATGCACCATTGCTACAGTTTGTCGTGCTGAGACACCACGTGATGATCGGGTGTGATAAGCTCTACGTTCACATACAATAGGTGCAAGCCAGTTTTGCACGTGCAGAATACTCGGGTTAAACTTGATGAGCCTAGCTTATGCAGATATGACCTCGGAACACTGGGACCGAAAGGTCAAACATGAATCATATAGTAGATATGATCAACATAGAGATGTTCACCATTGAAAACTACTCCATCTCACGTGATGATTGGACATGGTTTAGTTGATATGGATCACGTGATCATTTAGATGACTAGAGGGATTTCTATCTAAGTGGGAGTTCTTAAGTAATATGATTAATTGAACTTAAATTTATCATGAACTTAGTCTTGATAGTTTTTGCATATCTATGTTGTTGTAGATCAATGGCCCGTGCTACCGTTCCCTTGAATTTTAATGCATTCCTAGAGAAAGCTAAGTTGAAAGATGATGGTAGCAAGTACACTAACTAGGTTCATAACTTGATGATTATCCTCATTGCTGCACAGAAGAATTACGTCCTAGAAACACCGCTAGGTGCAAGGCCCGCTACAGGAGCAACTCCGGACATTATGAACGTCTGGCAGACTAAAGTTGATGACTACTCGATAGTTCTATGTGCCATGCTTTACGGCTTAGAATCGGGACTTCAAAGCCGTTTCGAACGTCATGGAGCATATGAGATGTTCCAAGAGTTGAAATTAATATTTCAAGCAAATTCCCAAGTTGAGAGATATGAAGTCTCCAACAAGTTCGATAGCTGCAAGATGGAGGAGAATAGTTATGTCAGTGAACACATACTAAGAATGTCAGGGTACCATAACTACTTGACTCAGCTGGGAGTTAATCTTCCTGATGATAGTGTCATTGACAAAGTTCTTCAATCACCGCCACCAAGCTATAAAGGCTTCATGATGAACTATAATATGCAAGGGACGGAAAAGACGATTCCGTAGCTCTTCGTGATGCTTAAGGCTGTGGAGGTAGAAATCAAGAAGGAGCATCAAGTGTTGATGGTTAAAGAGACCACTAGTTTCAAGAAAAAGGGCAAAGGGGATAAGGGGAACTTCAAGAATAATAGCAAGCAAGTTGTTGCTTAAGGGAAGAAGCCCAAGTCTAGACCTAAGCCTGAAACTGAGTGCTTCTATTGCAAAGGGACTGGTCACTGGAAGCGGAACCGCCCCAAGTATTTGGCGGATAAGAAGGATGGCAAAGTGAAAGGTATATTTGATATACATGGTATTGATGTGTACCTTACTAATGCTCGTAGTAGCGCCTGGGTATTTGATACTGGTTCTGTTGCTCATATTTGCAACTCAAAATAGGGGCTACGGATTAAACGAAGATTGGCTAAGGATGAGGTGACGATGCGCGTCGGAAATGGTTCCAAGGTCGATGTGATAGCCGTCAGCACGGTACCTCTACATCTACCTTCCGGATTAGTTTTAGACCTGAATAATTGTTATTTGGTTCCCACGTTAAGCATGAACATTATATCTGGATCTTGTTTGATGCGAGACGGTTATTCATTTAAATCAGAGAATAATGGTTGTTCTATTTATATGAGTAATATCTTTTATGGTCATGCACCCTTGATGAGTGGTCTATTTTTGTTGAATCTCGATTGTAGTAATACACATATTCATAATATTGAAGAGAAAAGATGCAAAGTTAATAATGATAGTGCAACTTATTTGTGGCACTGCGGTTTAGGTCATATTGGTGTAAAGCGCATGAAGAAACTCCATGCTGATGGGCTTTTGGAATCACTTGATTATGAATCACTGGATGCTTGTGAACCATGCCTCATGGGCAAGATGACTAAGACTCCGTTCTCCAGAACAATGGAGCAAGCTACTGACTTATTGGAAATAATACATACTGATGTATGCGGACCGATGAGTGTTGAGGCTCGCGCGGGTATCGTTATTTTCTGACCTTCGCACATGATTTGAGAAGATATGGGTGTATCTACTTGATGAAACATAAGTCTGAAACATTTGAAAAGTTCAAAGAATTTCAGACTGAACTGGAAAATCATCGTGACAAGAAAATAAAATTTCTACGATCTGATCGTGGAGGTGAATATTTGAGTTACGAGTTTGTTCTTCATTTGAAACAATGTGGAATAGTTTCGCAACTCACGCCACCTGGAACACCACAACGTAATGGTGTGTCCGAACATCGTAACCATACTCTATTAGATATGGTGTGATCTATGATGTCTCTTACCGATTTACCGCTATCGTTTTGGGGTTATGCTTTAGAGATGGCTATATTCACATTAAATAGGGCACCATCTAAATCCGTTGAGATGACACCATATGAACTATGGTTTGGCAAGAAACCTAAGCAGTCATTTCTTAAAGTTTGGGGTTGCGATGCTTATGTGAAAAAGCTTCAACCTGATAAGCTCGAACCCAAATCGAAGATATGTGTCTTCATAGGATACCCAAAGGAAACTGTTGGGTACACCTTCCATCATAGATCTGAAGGCAAGATATTCGTTGCTAAGAATGGATCCTTTCTAGAGAAGGAGTTTCTCTCGAAAGAAGTGAGTGGGAGGAAAGTAGAACTGGATGAGGTAATTGTAATTTCTCCCAAATTGGAAAGTGGTTCATCACATAAATCAGTTCCAGTAATGCCTACACCAATTAGTGAGGACGCTAATGATGACGATCATGAAACTTCAGATCAAATTACTACCGAACCTCGTAGGTCAACCAGAGTACATTCCGCACCAGAGTGGTATGGTAATCCTATTCTGGAAGTCATATTACTAGACCATGATGAACCTACGAACTATGAGGAAGCGATGATGAGCCCAGATTCCGCGAAATGGCTTGAGGCCATGAAATCTGAGATGGGATCCGTGTATGAGAACAAAGTGTGGACTTTGGTTGACTTGCCCGATGGTCAGCAAGCCATAGAGAATAAATGGATCTTCAAGAAGAAGACTGGCACTAACGGTAATGTTACTGTCTACAAAGCTCGACTTGTTGCGAAAGGTTTTCGATAAGTTCAAGGAGTTGACTACGATGAGACCTTCTCACCCGTAGCGATGCTTAAGTCTGTCCGAATCATGTTACTAATTGCCGCATTTTATGGTTATGAAATTTGGCAAATGGATGTCAAAACTTCATTCCTTAATGGATTTCTTAAAGAAGAGTTGTATATAATGCAACCAGAAGGTTTTGTCAATCCTAAAGGTGCTAACAAAGTGTGCAAGATCCAGCGATCCATTTATGGACTAGTGCAAACCTCTCGGAGTTGGAATATATGCTTTGATAGTGTGATCAAAGCATATGGTTTTATACAGAGTTGTGGAGAAGGCTGTATTTACAAGAAAGTGAGTGGGAGCTCTGTACCATTTCTAATATTATATTAGGATGACATATTGTTGATTGGAAATAATACAGAATTTCTGGATAGCATAAAAGGATACTTGAATAAGAAATTTTCAATGAAAGACCTCAGTGAAGCTGCTTATATATTGGGCATCAAGATCTATAGAGATAGATCAAGACACTTAACTGGACTTTTGCGAAGCACATACCTTGATAAAGTTTTGAAGAAGTTCAAAATGGATCAGTCAAAGAAAGGGTTCTTGCCTGTGTTACAAGGTGTGAAGTTGAGTCAGACTCAATGCCCGACCACTACAGAAGATAGAGAGAAAATGAAAATCATTCCCTATGCCTCAGCCAAAGGTTCTATCATGTATGCAATGATGTGTACCAGACCTGGTGTGTGCCTTGATATAAGTTTAGCAGGGAGGTACCAAAGTAATCCAGGAGTGGATCACTGGATAGCGGTCAAGAACATCCTAAAATACCAAAAAAGGACTAAGGATAAGTTTCTTTTTTATGGAGGTGACAAAAAGCTTGTCGTAAATGGTTACGTCGATGCAAGTTTTGACCATGATCTGGATGACTCTAAGTCGCAAAATGGATACGTATTTATATTGAATGGTGGAGCTGTCAGTTGGTGCAGTTCCAAGCAGAGCGTCGTGGCGGGATCTACGTGGGAAGCGGAGTACATAGCTGCTTTGGAAGCATCAAATGAAGGAGTCTGGAAGAAGGAGTTCATATCCGATCTAGGTGTAATACCTAGTGCATCGGGTCGAATGAAAATCTTTTGTGACAATACTGGAGCAATTGCCTTAGCGAAGGATTCCAGATTTCACAAGAGAACCAAACACATTAAGAGACGCTTTAACTCCATCTGCCATCTAGTCAAGGAGGGAGATAGAGAGATTTGCAAAATACATATGGATCTGAATGTTGCAGACCCGTTGACTAAGCCTCTTTCATGAGCAAAACATGATCAACAGCAAGACTCCATGGGTGTTAGAATCATTACTATGTAATCTAGATTCTTGACTCTAGTGCAAGTGCGAGACTAGAGGAAATATGCCCTAGAGGCAATAATAAAGTTATTATTTATAATTTCTTATATCATGATAAATGTTTATTATTCATGCTAGAATTGTATTAACCGGAAACTTAGTACATGTGTGAATGCATAGACAAAACTAAGTGTTCCTAGTATGGCTCTACTTGACTAGGTGATTAATCAAATATGGTTAAGATTCCTGACCATAGACATGTGTTGTCATTTGATGAACGGGAGCACATCATTAGAGAATGATGTGATGGACAAGAACCATTCGGTAGCTTAGCATAATGATCGTTAAGTTTTATTGCTATTGCTTTCTTCATAACTTATACACATTCCTCTGACTATGAGATTATGCAACTCCCGAATACAGGAGGAACATCTTGTGTGCTATCAAACATCACAACAGAACTAGGTGATTATAAAGATGCTCTACAGGTGTCTCTGAAAGTGTTTGCTGGGTTGGCATAGATCAAGATTAGGATTTGTCACTCCGAGTATCGGAGAGGTATCTCTAGCCCTCTCGGCAATGCACATCACTATAAGCCTTGAAAGCAATATGACTAATGAGTTAGTTACGGGATGATGCATTACGGAACGAGTAAAGAGACTTGACGGTAACAAGATTGAACTAGGGATGATGATACCGACGATCGAATCTCGGGCAAGTAACATACTGGTGACAAAGGGAATAACATATGTTGTTATTGCGGTTGACCGATAAAGATCGTCGTAGAATATGTAGGAACCAATATGAGCATCCTGGTTTCGCTATTCACTACTGCAGGATGCTGCTAACGCGACACAACGATCAGAGACCCTTCGAGAAACTGTGTGCGATGCCATAATCGCAAACGGTGTTGTATGAAAACCATCAAAAATGTGTAAAACGTTTGCGATGACGGATGCATCAAACACGGTTCAGGTTTTAGTTGTGTGTGCGATGAAGGGCATAAGGTTCAGTTCAATGAACGGTTTGCGATGAGGACGAACAAAAGAAATGGCCATCCAGATGGAGGCGTGTGCGATACACATCATATGGTTCACTCGAATGAACAGTTTGTGATTAGGCAACACAAAAGAAACGGTCAGCCAGATCAAAGGTGTGTGCGATATACGGCATGCGGTTCACTCGGATGAACTGTTTGCATTGAGACATGAGAAGAGAAACGGTTCAACTCCATAAGATGTGTGTGATACGCGACAAACAGGTCTGTAATCAGAAATGTGTCTGAAGACCGATAAGAACACAGATGGTTGCTGCTAATAAGACGTGTGTGTTGTGCGATGGGATTGCATACAGAACAGCAACATACACACACACACACACACACTTATAAGGACATGCTTGCATAACCGAATTAAACATCCACTTACATAGGTGGCTACTACAACCATGGCATTTGCACACACCAAAGTAAACTGTTACATGCATAATTACATGAGTGGCTACTGCACACATGACATTTCCACACACACCCATAAAGTAAACTATATATTACATGCATGATTAACTAGCATAAATGATCATCTGATCATCATCTACTTCTTGTGACGCCTGCTCTTCTTGTGGCTCGATCCGGGCTTGTCGATTTGGGTAACGAGGCACTTCCTCATGTCAATGATCTGCCTGTGCATCTCGTAGCATGTGTACACGCTCTTGGCCGTGAACCTGAGGTGAGGTTCATCCAGTTGCCGCATCCAGGCCTTGTGCCGGGATACGGGACTTGTTCTTTGGGCATCCTACTTCATCTTTTCATAGTAGGGGTCGATGATGGCCGAGGCGAGTTCGACCAGGGAATCCTGCTTCGTGCTGCCCTAGACCCTATAGTGGTAACGGATTTCGACAAGGTTCTTGCCGGGCAAGCCCATAACACTGAGCGCTTTTACATCGTCTTTGGTATCCACCGTGGCAAACTTGTAGTCGGTGCTGTTGACAAACCTGTTGAAATGGTCGCAAGGCTCTGTAGTGGTAGATGAGGACATGACATTGCACACACAACTAGGCGACGACAACCTTCTGATCTATGCCGGGACGACCGGTGGTGTACTGGAGGTCGATGTCGACCACCTTGTACTTGTCTCCAGCAAGCAACTGCTCAACGCTATTGATGTAGTCGTCCACCACGGCCGGGTCGATGGTGTACACCACCGAGAGATCCATCTCCCTCGCGTGGGTCTCCACTCTATGCTCGCCGAACTCCATCGCCGGACATCCCCTCTCTATGTGTCGTCGTGGGTGTGCTTGTTGTGTTGTGGGGCATGATCGAAAGGTTGAAGAGACTAATTTTATAATGGCCGCGGGAATTAAAGGGGAAGACGGATGGCCAGGAGTATCAGCAGGCCCTGATGGCACGTAACTCCATCGTGCCGCACGTAACTACATCGTGCCGCACGTAACTACATCGTGTGGCAACGCGCGCGGCGCAACCGCATGCATATGGGGCCCCTGACGTGATCGTGCGCATGCCCAACTGCTGGCAAAGCGCGCATGGAGGGACGCAAGCAGAGCACTCCATGGTCGCCTCAAGGAAAAGTTGTCCACAAGCCGAGCGCGCCGACGGACGCGAGTAGAGCGCGCCGTGGCGCCTAACGGCAAGCACCACGCACTACGGCGCCTAACGGTGAGCAGAGTTTGCCGAGGGACGCGAGGAGAGGACGGCATAGTGATACGTGGCAAATAAGACGAATTGTGTGAGTGATGTCGGAGACATCAAGCACGAATCATATTAGAGTTGCATGTGCGATACGTGGAAGATAGTTGATCCATCAGAGCTGTCTATGATGGAATAAGCCGTGTGTGTTGTGGGCAAACACTTGCTGGTGTATAACCTTAAATTTAACCAAAAAAGTGTTAATGCATGTTACAAAAATTCTATAGCTGGAAACTATGTTCAAATACGACTCCATGGATATAATCTATGGCGACATGCATTCGTATTTTATTAGTTAATAAATCCTACTTATAAACCAGGACGGGGTATAGTAGGTAATTAAATCACAAACATTTTTTATTAACTGTATGTGTATGTCTCCTCTCGTGCTCCTCACGCACGTCTAGTCACCCTGCTGCCACATACGGCTTAAAGCGTAACCTTGTGCAGCACGCTGGGGCGTTCTTTTGGCCAAACGGTGGCGCCAATGAATCGTCGATGAGCCCGTTCCCATGCAACCTCGCAGGTTCCCGCGCACGCTTCTTGCCCGACTCGGTGAAATCCCGCCAAATCCCAATGCTTACCAGCTTGCTATAAAAACCCTCACGGCCGGCGAGTCCTGCATCACATTTTCCCCTCCCTCCCTGTAGCTTATCTCGTCTGCTTCTTCCGCAATCGCCAATGGAACCGGTCCATCGTCATCGCTCGGCCACTACGCCATCATCAGAGGACAGCTCCAACTGGGAGGCTACATCGCGGTGTAGTGTAGTGCGCATGGCGTCCTTTTTGGGTGTGCGCGGAACACCCACCACACGCTCCACCGCCACTGCCCGTCGGCAGCTGTTGCCGGCCGCCGTTGCTGCCACACCACCGTCAAAAGCCAGGGCCATCTCCCTCTCCTCCGCCGCGGCTCGAAGGCGGGAGGTGGCCGTCATGGCCACCACCCCACTGTCGGCCACCATGGTCATCACCCGCTCCGCCACCGCGACCCGAAGGCGGGAGGTGGCCATCGTGGCCGCCACCCCATCGTCGGCTGCCGTGGCCGCCAGCCCACCGTCGACCGCCGGGATCATCACCCGCTCCGCCACTGCCACCCAATGGAGGGGGACGGATGTGGAGTCCCACACGTGCGTCAGCGACCTTGCGCGCTACATCGAGTTCGTCTGGGAAGAGGAGGAGCACCTCATCAAGCACGCAAAGAGCCTTAGCGCAGCCATGGCCGCAGCACATGCCGACGCACAGGCGAGGAATCAGGAGATCTACGAGCAATCCGGCCGCTATGAGAGGGATCCTCTAGAGCGGCAGTGGGCGTTTGAGCTGGCGAGCGTTGCTAAACGTGCAGCAACGGCAGGCACCGTATTGCATTTGTCCAGCTCGTCGGTAGGCTCCTCCTCCTCCTCTGCCTCTTACTGAGCGTGCTCGGCAGAGGAGAGGCTCCCGGAAGTAGCACAAAGCCCCTCCGTGGTATTAGCAATATTTAGGGGCTATTTTGTTCAGTTCATCTGACTATAGATGTGTGGTCAAACTATACAAGGTACTTAAAATTAGCTAGTATATATAGTTGAACTAGCTATTTCAGTATGTGGTTGGCAACAATTGCAGAGAAGTTTGGTCGGTTCAGCTATCGAGTTGAACCGTTTGTATAAATTAAGAACGACTGCTTAATGTATGAATGAAATCTATGCTTAATTACTGAATTTTAGTTGCAAAAATTACATAGTTCTAATGATTTCTAGCTGCATATTTTGAAAAATCACAGTGTTACAAGGATTGACAAATGGCAATGTTACTAGATCAATAAATGTAAATCTTTCCAGTTTGACAAATGGCAACATACCCAATATGACAGATGCAAACCTTACCAATTTTTTGTATGTGGTTGCACACAGGTCATCCAGATCGTTGAAGGGATGCACAAATCCTGCGCTGCTCTCACTTTGCATACGGGTGTTCTATCTAAATCGTTCGCGATCAAGAGCTGCAGAAATCCTGCTCAGCACATTTTCTCTTGGCTTCCTGGGGAAGCTGTCAGTTTTGCATACGGGTGTTCTAACTAAAACGTCCGCGATGAGTGTTTTATATTTAAAAAGCAAATTAAACTGCGGCTTGGGTGCCATTAATGGAGAGGACGCGAGCAAGGCGGGCGGCCATGGAAATCAAAGGGCTCGCTTGCCAGTGAGCCTGTGCAGCGTACAGTTCGCATGCTTCCCGATGAGCCTGCACACTCGAGGACAGCTTGCACGACTCCCGGTCAGCCTACGCACCAGACAGCGGTCGCACGACTCCCGTTCAGTCAAGGTCAAGCAGCTGTCCTCACGGCACCTCCTAAAGCCATTAAAACCAAGACACGTGGCGTCACATGAATGGTTAATAGAATTTTGAATTTACTAGAATTTAAAAACCAGGCATCTCAATGTTTTGCGGGCAATCAACGGTGCCCCGATGTTTGAAATTCATTTCCAATTTGTTAGCAATAAGAGGAAATGGATATCGTTTCGTCCCCAAAGGAGAGTTGTATATGATGCAACAAGAAGGTTTTGTATATGACGCAACAAGAAGGTTTTGTCAATCCTAAAGGTGCTAACAAAGTGGGCAAGCTCCAGCGATCTATCTATGGACTGGTGCAAGCATCTCAGAGTTGGAATATATGCTTTGATGACTTCATCAAAGCATATAGTTTCATATAGACTTGCGGTGAAGCCTGTACAAGAAAGTGAGTGGGAGCACCACAACCTTTCTGATAAGTATATGTGAAAGACATATTGTTGATCAGAAATGATGTAGAATTTTCTGGAAAGCATAAAGGAATGTTTGAAAGGAGTTTTTCAAAGAAAGACCTCAGTGAAGCTACTTACATAGTGGGCATCAATATCTATAAAGATAAATCAAGATGCTTGATAAATTTTTTCAATGAGTAGATACCTTCACAAGTTTTTGAAGTAGTTCAAAATGGAATAGTCAAATAAGGAGTTCTTGCCTGTGTTGCTAGGTGTGAAGTTGAGTAAAGACTCAAAACCTGACCACGGTAGAAAATAGAAAGAGAATGAAAAGTCATTCCCTATGCCTCTGTCATAGGTTCTATAAAGTATGCTATGTTGTGTACCAGACCTATTGTGTACCTCACCATGAGTTTGGCAAGAGGGTACAATAGTGATCCAGGAGTGGATCACTGAATAGCGGTCAAAATTATCCTTAGTGGAATAAGGAAATGTTTCTCGGTTATGGAGGTGACAAAGAGTTCGTCGTAAAGAGTTACGTCGATGCAAGCTTTGACACCGATCTGGATGACTCTAAGTCTCAATCTAGATACATATTGAAAGTGGGAACGATTAGCTAGAGTAGCTCCGTGCATATCATTGTAGACATTGAAAATTTGCAAAAATACATACGGCTTTGAATGTGGCAGACCCGTTGACTAAACTTATCTCACAAGCAAAACATGATCACACCTTAGTACTCTATGGGTATTTGAAAGTGCGTTATATCGACTAGAGGAGGGGTGAATAGGCGATTTTTAAGAAAGTCTTCAAAATGTGGAAGTTATGAAGACAAACGATAGAAATAAACCTATTACCCTACAGTGGAAGGTAGACTACACTAGGCAAGCCATAGTCAAGTATTCAATAGTGAAAGCACAATGACTAATAGCAGCAATGTAGTAAGGATCAGATAGGAAGATATTGTGAAGCCACACAGAACATGCAGTCACTCAGTGAAGACAAAAGATAGTGTGAACATACAATGACTTCACAAGGAGTAACAGTAAGCAAAGGGAAGGGAAGATGGAACCAGTGACTCGCTAAAGACAATGATTTGTTGGACCAGTTCCAGTTGTTGTGACAACTGTACGTCTGGTTAGGGCGGCTAGGTATTTAAACCTTAGGACACACAGTCCTGGACACCCAGTCATGAACACGCAGCTCAGGACACCCAGTCCTCACCGTATTCCCCTTGAGCTAAGGTCACACAGACCTCGCCCAATCACTCTGGTAAGTCTTCAAGGTAGACTCCCAAACCTTCACAGACTTCGTTCACCGGCAATCCACAATGTCTCTTGGATGCTCAGAACGCGACGCCTAACCGGCTGGAGGATGCACAGTCCTCAAGTGTAATAAGTCTTCAGATCACACAGACAAGAAGACTTAAGTGATGCCTAATTCTCTTTAGCTCTAGGTGGTTAGGGCTTTATCCTCTCAAGGAATTCTCTCTCAAAGGCTTCGAGGTGGGTTGCTCTCAAACGACAAAAGCCGTACTCTCAATCTGAGCAGCCAACCGTTTATGGTTGTAGGGGGTGGGCTATTTATAGCCACTTGGCAACCCGACCTGATTTGTCCAAAATGACCCTGGGTCACTAAGGAACTGACACGTGTTCCAACGGTCAGATTTCAAACTCACATGACAACTTTACTTGGGCTGCAAGCAAAGCTGACTTGTCCGACTCTGGACAAGATTCGCTCTCATAGTCTTCACTCGAAGACATAGGTTTTGGTTAGGCATCACTACAGTCATTCTGACTGGTTCTCTTGGACCCCACTTAACAGTACGGTGGTTCCTATGAGTCAACACAAAAGAAAGAGAACTACGAAAGATATAAGTCTTCGAGCTCCATAGGCTTCATGTGGTGTCTTCTCTTGTCATAGTCTTCAATGTGAATATCTTCATATACCACCTTTGACTTCAATGTCTTCATACATTTTTAGGGGTCATCTCTGGTAGGAAAACCGAATCAATGAGGGACTTCTACCTGTGTTATCCTGCAATTCTCACAAACACATTAGTCCCTCAACTAGGTTTGTCGTCAATACTCCAAAACCAACTAGGGGTGGCACTAGATGCACTTACAATCTCCCCCTTTTTGGTGATTGATGACAAACTAGTTGAAGTTTTCAACGGGGAATATAATCTGTGAACTTGTAAAGGGTAAGGAATTGTCTTCATAAGTTGCAAGGACTCCCCCTGACGATGTGCATATAAGTAATTTGCTTTTGGAATGCAAATGCACCTGGCAGGTTGTACTTGTGGAGATCCACTTCAACTTATGATGAAAGTCCACTATGCATGTGAAGGTAT